>NC_072735.1:88601246-88749621 GCF_026930045.1 Uloborus diversus
GATTTATGATAATCTGGACTTGAGAAGTCATCCTGAAAGAATATACAACATGGATGAGAAAGGCTGCCGTTTCACAATTCATCACCAGCAGACTGTTTTGGCAAAGAAGGGACTAAAAGAGTGCATTTACAGTCTTCGGAACACGCCGAAAGTGTCACAATAGCTGGATGTGTAAATGCAGTTGGTACTGCTATACGACGAATGATAATATTTAAAGGCAAACGGTTGAATGCAGAATTATATGACAATTTGCCACCGGGTTCTTTGGTAGAAAAATCTACAAAGGGTTATATGACTAATGAACTTTTTACAGAATTTCTAAAGCACCTATCTAGATTTAAAAGTGCAGGAAAGTTCCTTTTAATATTTGATGGAGCGGTTTGTCACCTAGACTTAACAATCGTTGAAGTCGCCGATTCATTCGATATATCATTATACTGTTTACCTTCGAACACCACTCATGAACTCCATCCCCTTGATAAAGTCGTCTATCGATCATTTGAACACCACTGGGATGCAGAAGTTTTATCCTTTATGAAACAAAACCCAGACAAAAAGCTCACCAAGGCACGGTTTAATGTTATTCTTTCAAATGTCTGGTCTAAATGCGTGACACATAGTAACATTAGAAGCGGCTTTAAAGCCACTGGTTTGTATCCATTGAATCCACAGGCTATTTCAGAAACAGCTTTTGCTCCGTCTGAATTAACAGAATTTCCAGCTCCTGAAGCTGACAAATTTCAAGAAAAAAATTCGCAACCTCGCACCTTCCTCACGCCAATAACCCTAAGGCATTCCACATCGACAGCACAAGATGAAATAATTAATAGTACCCCAAACAAACCTCGTGGAACCACGTACGCCATGGTTTACGGTTCTAGTTCGGACGATGAAGAGGACAATGTACCACTAGCTCAACTAAAAAAAAAAGCATTTCAGGAGCTTATGCGTACTCCAGTGAAAAATACTGAAAAAAAATCAATTTTAAGAAGAAAATCTATTAATTATCGAGGAATTAAAGTCACCAAAGAACTGTTTGAAGAATATAGAAAAGAGAAAAAAGCAAAAAATGACGTCAACCCTCAAAGAAAGACGATAAAAAAAATACAATGCTAGTTGGTACTGTCACGCTTGTGAGGAGGATAAAATGATTGACATGAGGCCCTGTTCAAAATGCAACAGGTGGTATCATGAGCAATGCTTCGGTTTGACAGCCGATGACAAAGATATTTTTGAGTGCCCTGACGGTTGTTAATTTTTTTTTTATTTTTATTTTGAAGATTTTCAGCATGAGTAATGCTTAAGGATGTTACAAATGATCTCAATTACCAATATTAATAGCTTATTTTGATTATTTACGAGTGTTAAAATATTAGGCCTTATTACCCTACCGTAGTATAATAAGGCCTAATTGCAAGGTTTTTTAAAATAATTAATTTTATGTTTGTTTTCGGCAAGAAAGGCCGTTTTTTGTTATTTTCGTGTAGTAACTGAATGGTACTTTAATTAAATTTGCAATTTGCTGATTCGGATCCTTTTCTTTCCATTTTATTCCAAATCTCCCTTAGGTAGGCCTTATTACCCGCACCTACCTTAAGTTATAAAAGAAACATAGGATGGTAATCCTCATATAAATATTAGTCGATGATCGAATAACCCGCGTGTTTCAACGATGAAACTCGTGCCATGGCATGATAATTTGATAATATTTTTTGGTAATGTTTAACATGCAGGGAAAGGTTTTATTGTGACAAGGCTGAACTCGATCCGGTAACTTAGCTGTTTTACTGGTAAGACTCATTTAAGGGGATTGAAGAATCAAAAAAGTGGTTGAAAATTAACGCTATCCACTGGAGTTAGGGTTAAAGTTTCAAATGTCAAATTACCACAAAGCAGGCAATTGATTCGTTCAATTGTAGAAGAGTAGAAGCAATTTGCACCCGTCATACCTTGACGAGAAACTTTCTAGTTTTATGAACAATAATGGTGATAATATTAAGTATATTATTGAATCAGACTTTCACTATTTAACAAGAGCACTACTTTACCCAATTTCTTGCTTACTCAAAAGCCCCAAAGATTTAAGTGTCTAATTTTTTTTTATCGATTAAGTAAATTTAATCCTTACACAGCAGCATGCAACGTTTATGAATAAGAGGCGCTTTCTCGCTGATCATATCTACTACAAAATAATAACAAACAACCGATTAAAAACGATACAAATGATTTTTCCGCTTCAAGGTCATCCACCACCTCTACGTGGTCAAGTTTCAATTATAATGATAATGATAAAAACACTATAACACTAACAGCAGAAGTGAAAACAACTTAGGATCTCTGAAAAGAAACATTAAATGCTATCAACGCTATTATAATTTTAAGTTCTCTAACTATTTAGAAGAACGCTGATAACCGTTTGTTAAGATCGTGCAATCTGTTAAAATGTCACTGATCTCTTTACTTTCAATATCACTATTTGTATTGGTTAACAAATATTTTTTTCTTGCAATGAACTTTGTTAATATTTCTTTAATGTGTTAATTTTGTGTTAAGTTTTATTTGATTCTACATAATATCAACAAAGCGTACATTTTAAAACTCTATGTATGCAAACGAGTAAAAACAGAACGATTTGGCAGAAAAAATTAAATCGATTTTAATCGAAAATTTTACAAAAAACATTGTGTTCAAAAGGTTTTATACATGTACTGTATTTGAAAAGTTCAATTTTATAACAAATAGATTCAAAAACAAATAATGTTTTTTTAAAAATAAGTAAAGAAATAAATAAATTAACAGTTGCATAGAAATTCTAGGAGGACTTTTTCAAAATTATACATAGTTCTGCAAGGGTCTATGATTTTCTGCTATAAGTTTTGTGCAAAATTGAATTGAAAATGCACGTAAAACTATAGGAAAACTAATTCAGTTAATCAATATTCATAATCAACTCTCATTAAAAAAATATATAACATTCTAAATAAGTTTAATGAATTAACGAAAACTAAAACTAGATTGCAATTAAAGATTTTGCGGAAATTTCCCATACTTGAACTATTGCCAAATCCGACAATAAATATTAAATATTAAACTTAGTCATTTTCTCTCAAAATAAATCTCAGTTAACAAGAAATTGATAAGAAAAAATTTACATTTAAAATCTATTAATAGATAAGGTACAATCCTTAGAGCAATAAAATTGTCTTATTTGTTTGGAAACCCGAATAATTCTTCTAAAGTTTCTGTCATTTGTTATTAAAGAATTCACACTTATGAAATAGAAATATTTTAAGGAAGTGCTGGCATAGAATGGTAGAAGTTTTGATAAAAATACTGTCAAGTAGAGACAATTCATCAAAAGTAGTAAAATAAATATTCATGGTTCCCTGACTGCTCAATAATAGCAAAATAAATAGAAGTAAAAAATAATTCATACTTGTTTATTGTAATAACGTTTTACTTCATATGTATTTAGTCATACTGTTAGTAAATTAATTTTTATTTGAATGATTAAAATTTATCATCGCTCGGAGTGCGTTGAATTATTTCTTCCTAAAACATTTCTTGAAATTCTCTTAAAAAGTTATAATTTTGAGAGTTACAAGGAATCACTACATACAGTAGATGTAACTTTGCGTTTTCAAAATCATATTGAATCGATAAATGATGGAAATTTGATCAATTCCTTATCAAGCACGATGTATGAAAAAGGAGCAGAAGATGTTTTCACGGGCCAGAACCAAATGCTTGAAGTTGAAGATCGAAAGGCAAATTATTACTTCTTATTTCCGTGATTGATTGAAAATCAGAAAAAAAGGCAAATAAGGCTGTGATAAGAGCTTCGCAACTAATTCGATGAAACGAATAGAAAGCTGAATTATAAAAAATATCGCGGCAATTGTTTCAAGTTAAATTGTTGTGAAATGCAACACCAAACTATTAAAATATTAACTCTTTTACTATTCATATTATTTATAAAAACATTATGCTATTTTGGTCCTGTACCTATAAATTTGACTTCAATCAGATCGCTTCCTTTTCACAAATCGATAAAATTACCTTAAACATGAAAAATATCAAAAATGTACTTCTTTCTTTCACAAAAATAAGAAATATGCTATTTTTTTTGTCACTTATCGCTTGTATCTAATTGCCTCTATTTACATAAAGGCATGTATTTATAATTTTGAGTTGATTTTAAGCTACTCTAAATTTAGCAGCTGCTATTAAGTAAGTCGCATATGAAAGAAGAAAGTCGTGTTTAAAATCTTATCATGTCTATAATAAAAACTACACCTTTGTTTATTTTTGATCTTATTAAGGTGTCGTGTTATGAACAAGGTTGTATCAGCACTTTTTAACGAAATTGAATTTTTGTCACAAAGTGGTTTCTACTAGCTTCTTCAATCCTTATTCAAAATTTTCTGATTCTATCTCGGCGGTTAACATTGAAGGGAAAAAAAAACAACTTCGGAAAAATGTGCTTTAAACTAAGGTGTAAAACTTTAATCATAATTTTCGCATTTTGAGCTCAGCCTTACTGTCCAGTATTATAGTCAGTTGTTACACTAGAGTTATTGGAAAAAAATTTATTGTTTGTTTGCACGCGACATTTATGACACTTGCAGTGTTATTACTAATGATGTTTAATTAGAGTGAGAGATTTGAAGCATGGTGGACAAGAGAGTCAATTTATGTCTCACTAGAAAATTGCCTGGCTTTGTCCGTCTCAATAATAATATTGTGAAAAGAAATTCGATCAATGCGTGTTGCGCTTCAATTGTGTTTTGCAAAAAAACTTCGGAAAAATTGCTTGAACAAAATTAACAAAAAGCTAATTTGGAAATAAGTAAATAAATAAATAACCCTATGGTGTAACTTTTTTCTTTTGCCATTAGTGCGTAAAATCTGGTATTGATCTATTACCACTTATATGAAAAACTAAATTATCCCGTTCTGCTCAGAGTCCATTCATTGCACGGTGTAGAACTGTATACAAATGTACACACACACGCATACACAAACGACATCCTTTATATTGAACTTGCAAATTTATAAATTTCTGGCGTAAACAGGCACGATTGCAAACAGCTTTTATTCGATTACGCAATTTTTAAGTACTTCATTGTTAAAAATTACCAGTTGGTACCAAAAATTTTCGGCTTGAAAATAAATTCGATTGTAGCCTTAAAAAATTATAATTTTATGTATTTTCATCCTCTTTCTCTCAGTAAATGCAGTTGTCGTAAAAATAAATTTAGAGACAGCTTTAAGCGTGGCTCCACTTAATTCTTATAGGCTCTGACAATCGCTGAAAATTATGGCAACAAGGAAGACGCTACAGGGTACCCCTGTTTCCATTACACTGTCATTGATTGATGCATGCAGGGGTTCTGTGCAGCGCGTCTTGTGGTCAAAATAAGGGATGTCCAATCAAAAATAAATAAACTTCGAAACGTTGACATTGATTGGTGGATGCCTAGCAGATCATAAGTTGCATTGGTTTAGCACAGAAAAGTCATAAATTGCTAAGACCAAAAGTGTCAGCACCATTTAGAGGGGCCATGCTTTAAGTTATACATTAGTTTTTCTTTAGAGAATAATACAGCTTGGCAACTGTCGTCTTACGGTTTTTACTCGAAGAAAATAAACTAAATGACAAACTAATGTATAAAGCTTTATTTTGTAGAATAATAAAAACGTTAAAGAAGAAAAAGATAGCGTTAAGACTTTAAGATATTTATTGGCAATATTTAGTGCTAATAATATATTTGTCGAGCATTTTTACTTTCTTCTATATCTAATGTATAGAAGAAAGTATTGTATTCGTGCAAATTTTCGAATTTTGACGGATTCGAACGTTTTGAGGGGTGCTGAGTCCATTTCGACTATTTTTGGAAAATGTCTGTCTGTCTGTGTGTGTGTGTGTGTATGTGTGTGTCACGTCTGTGTGTGACCAGTTTTTTGTGGTCGCTCTACAGCAAAAACAACCTCACGAAATCGAACGAAATTTGGTACACATGTGCCCTTATGTGAACTTGTGCCCATTCCTCCAAGGGGGGGGGGGGAGCAATGGGAAGTTTTTTGAGTTACGCGTGCTTGCTATTCCTCAGGAAGTAACTGGCGGAATCAAACAAAATTTGGTCCATATGTTGCCATTAACAGGAACAGGTGCTGATTCAATTTTGGCGTCAATAACTCAAACGGGGTTGAGCTATAGAACGTTTTTTGTAGTCAATTGTGACTGCTGTATCTCAAGAAATAATGAACGGAATGAAAGAAAAATTTATCGGCAAGTAGCCCTTAGTGGGTATAAGAGCTAATTTTATTTTGGTGTCAACAGCTAAAAATGGGGTAGCGCAATCGCCCGTTCTTTTTTTCCATTGTGAGTGCCCTATCTCAAGAAGTAATGCTACGTTCTGGTTGAAATTTGGAATATATGTGAATCCATATGTAAACAGGCTTTGGTTCAATTTTGACGCCAATCGCTCCAAGACGTGTTGATTTTTTTTCCGAATAAAAATAGTTTTATTAATGCAACAATAGGAAAGATAAATCGTAATAGATTGTCGTCTGCGCATTTCTCGTGATTTTAATTGTATGGAAATAATCGGAAATATTATCTCAATGATTTAAAATTTTTAATTGTTGCAATCTTATGTTTGTTAACAAATAAAATATTTGTAATTAATTCAAGCAAGGCTTTTAAAATAACTTTCAATTTCGCTCTTTGCTTTGCTTTTGCAATAACTCAGACATTGGGATGGTCGTCAAGTTTTTGCATGTGTAATTTTGTTTTTGTTGGGAATATTGCTTCCTCGTCAAGCATGGGGAGGGATCAGAAAAAAAAGAAAAATATAGAAGAAAGTTTCGTGATGGCCACAACTTACTAGTAAGTTGGTGTCTCTAAAACCTTAAGACACCTTTTACTTCTTGGTAGACATAAAATTTTTAAGTGCAAATTACAGCGTTAGAAGCACTAAACCTGGCCAGCGGATTCTCTAATCAAATTTGTAACAAACTCACGTGCATATTATTAAACTATACTTAAAAAAATTTTCTTTTTCAAAATCATAAATAAACACAAAGGCATTACTTAATCCACGTAAGTTTGTTAGTTTTATTGTTTTTTTTTTTGGTTTACTCCCAGTTCCGGCGACATTTAAAATTTCCTCCCACATTGGGTATGATTGAAACTGAAAAGCAGGGGGGAAGGAAACTTCTTGCCGGTAAAATTGGGAGAACACCGGTTTTTTGGCACAAGAGCCTTAATAGGCTATACTGCGCCAAATCCACGTTGAACATTCGATAAAATAAGATTTTTAAGAGTCTATTTTACCTTTTGCTCTATTTATTAAGCAATTTTCTCTTCTTTTTTTTCATCTTGCACAATTTTTTTTTTCAGAGATTTATTTTTCTAAACGATGTAAAATTTGAAAAGGTTGAAACATTTCTTCAATTTAATATTGTTGAAAAAAATCTTAAATCGAGATGAATAAGAAACCTATTTGAACTTTCGAATTGAACCGCGAGAGCTTACTTTTCTTGGAAGCGATTGAATTCTGTCCCAAATGTCAGTTCAATCCATCAGATAGCATGACTCTGTTATAGGAAACATACACACAAACCGATTCTTTTGTATACAGGGTTATTCATTATTCAATCCGGGGTTTCGGGGAAGTGTTACAGTAAAAAAAAAACTAACACGAATACAGCAAAAACAAACATTTTAAAGAATACAGAGACAATTCAAGTTTTATTTACCTGTCTTGCATGAGTTCTAAGTGTGCAAGCATATATTTGTAGATTTTGGGCATTTTAAACCTGCCAAATAATGCAGGTTTTCGAAGATCTTTTTGATGCAAGCCAAGTTATCAATTTAAGAGCGTAATTCAAATTACTTACGTTAAGTCTTGAAATTGGTTTGTTAACTTTTATTACGAAACTAGAAAGTCGCCCATCAAGGTATGACGGGTGAAAATTGATTCTCTTCTTCTACATTTTGGCGAAACAATTACCCGTTTGGTGATATTTTGATGGTTGAAATTTTAATCGTAACTCCAGTAGATTAACCCTAAGTTCCAGTAGATAGCGTTCATTGTTGACCGCTTTTTCGTTTCTTCATTCCCCTGATATGACAGTCTTACCAATAAAACAGTTAAGTTACCGACCCCAGTTCAGCTTTGTCACAATAAAGCCTTTCCCTGCAAGTTAAATATTGCCAAAACATAGTACCAAATGATCATGACGTGGCGCGAGTTTCATTGTTGAAGCACGCGGGTTACTCGATCATCGGCTTTCATTATTTATATGAGGATTAACTTTATAATTACTATTATTTTTCATTGTTTTTGACAGCAATTAAAAAGCGGATTTCGAGTATTGTTTAGTTTTCTCATTGTTTATAATCGAATTTCTTCGTTAAAATATACAATTTCGTTGTAAATATGCCTAAGATCAGAATGTAAAGAATAAAAAGATAAAAGTTTCACTTCTATCATGTGTCTTTACGCGACACATTTGTTGTTGTTGTAACTTGTCTCTTTTTTTTCTATGGCGCCTCGAAACTCCATGGAGAATCACGAATAATCCTATATATCAATACCTATACATTTGCCTCAACAGCCATTTTTTTTTCCTTTAGGGGCAATTTAATTATTTGGATCGATTGAAATTATCCCTCGTTAAAAAATAAACACGCAAATATCTTAATGCGGCAATAAAAATCCGTCATTCTAATTCCCGTTTCATTACATTAATGACCGGTCTTTTATTTCCAGAATTCCCTTTTATTGTCGTTATTTTGCGTAAGCAATGTATCGTTTCGTGTGATTCGCCCACAACCACTTACGAGGCATTTCTATTTGGCACGGCGTGCGTAATGGGGGGAAGATTTGAGTGAATTGTAGAGAGTGTCAGAGACAACACCCCCTCTTAAGCCCAAATAACTGCATTCCGTGCTTACTGGGCATTGGAAACAGTAGCCAGGGAATTTCGAACGCGACTTCTGCGTGTCGGCTTCTTAAATGGTGCGTACAGAAATGTTGCGAAATATTATGTGCAATTAAATTTTCACCAGCTGGGTTGGCAACGGATTTAGACTCAACGAAGCAGGCGTACGTTGGCCACCATGTTTGGTCTTTTTTCAGTTAACTTCTGAGCCATTCCATTTCAGATCAGGCAGGGTCTGTCACATGACCATCACCGATTTTTTTTGAAAAAATTACAGTAGTTACAACTAAGGGACATATGAAATATCCCAAAAGGATTTTGCAAGAAAAAATTTTTTTCTTCAGTTATAGCCTATTAAAATTCTGCACAAAATCCGCCATTTTGGAAAAAACCGGCAAAACACTCGATTTCAAATGGACATTATTTCAAAAGTATTTAACCTATTTGAATAATTCTTTTTTCTAAAAATAAATAAGGACCCATATATCCTATAGACATCGTTTTTGAAAGTTTAGTTAGGTTTGTTATAAAGAAAGAAAATCATTTTTGTCGCGAAAAAACTGCATTTTTACCGATTTTATGATTTTTTTTCTTCATGAAAAAAAAGTTTTTTTTTTACTAAACGGAGATGGCAGTCTAAAGCCCTTACATGATAGATTCATAACATATTTTATTATAATCCTTGGATGCATACAGCCTCGGAAATAAAATTTGAAATTTTAAAAATTTTCAAAAATTAGCGATTTTTGAAGTCATTTTACTCAAAAAACCCATTTTTTAAAAATCTAAAAATTGGCTCATTTGAACCCCATATAATGCTTAACAAGTGGGTAGACACCGCATCCCGTATTTTTTCCCACAAAATGTTTTATGATTTTTTGAAAGTGACCTTATCGCCCATGGCATGCATGTAAAATAAAAATTTCTAATAATTTCAGTCACTGAAAATCTGATGAAATTAATGCTTAATAGCTACAATAATGGTGCACTTTATCAGCAACATATAAAATTTTACTGACTTTTAATAATGTAGCAGTATCAAACCGCTTCTGATGACCCAGTCAATTCGTCTTTTTGTACTTCGTTATATGAATATATTTTTCTGCTGATCAGCGCCTAATTGTTATGGGAGCTGAGATCCCACACTTCCTTATTTGTTTCATTCAAATTTTTGTATTTTTGACCGAATTCAGGCCACTTAAGCAATAAAATATGTTCTGAAGACTATAGGGATCCTGACCTTCTTTTGTTAGAAATTGGATCCCTGGCTATAATAGCTACCTTTGGTGAGATCTGTTTGGTTACCTCAACTTACAACCATGTTCAATTAATTATTTCTCTCATAAAACAGTGGGCTTTTTAAATTCTTAAACTACAAGTGAGTTTTGAGGTATGAATTTAGTATACATATTCTTACGTATAAAAGTAATCATACTAGGTAGGATCCAAAAATTATGTGACAACATTCGCCAATGTCAAACCAAAGCACGAAATTAAAATTAATCGTTTTAAATGCATTGTATTGTTCTTCCCTTTGATGGTTTCCCCTGTCGCGTAATTGAGTTGAAGAGAGAGAATTGAAAGAGAAAAAATATGATTCGTTGCTGCATATGAAAGTAACGGTGAATGCATAGCTTTGGAGACAAAATAAAGTAATATTTATTTTAAAAAAATATATATATAGATTTTTACTGTTACTGATAAAGTACATCATTATCGTAGCTATTAATCATTAATATAATCACCAAAGGCTCTTCTATCTAAAGGCTACACACAGAGTCTTACGAAAAGACGAATTGACTAGGTCATCAACAGCGGTTTGTTACTGATATATTATTAAAAGTTAGTAAGATTTTAGTTGTTCCTGATAAAGGGCACCTTTATTGTAGTTATTAGGCATTAATATAACCAGAATTTTAGTTACTGAAATTATTAGACAGTTTTATTTTACATGCATGCCATGGGCGATAAGGTCACTTTCAAAAAATCATAAAACATTTTATGGGACAAAATACGGGATGCGGTGTCTACCCACTTGTTAAGCATTATATGAGGTTCAAGTGAGCCAATTTTTAGATTTTTAAAAAATGGGTTTTTTGAGTAAAATCACTTCAAAAATCGCTAATTTTCAGCGATTCAATTCAAATTTTATTTCCGAGGCTGTATGCATCCAAGGATTATAATAAAATATGTTATGAAACTATCATATAAGTGCTTTAGATTGCCATCTCCGTTTAGTAAAAAAAACTTTTTTTTCATAGAGAAAAAAAATTCATAAAATCGGTAAAAATGCAGTTTTTCCGCGAGAAAAATGATTTTCTTTCTTTATCAAAAAACCTAACTAAACTTTCAAAAACGATGTCTATAGGATATATGGGTCCTTATTTATTTTTAGAAAGAAGAATTATTCAAATAGGGTAAATACTTTTGAAATAATGTCCATTTGAAATGGAGTGTTTTGCCGTTTTTTTCCAAAATGGCGGATTTTGGGCAGAATTTTAATAGGCTGTAACTGAAGAAAAAAAAAAATTTTCTTGCAAAATCCTTTTGGGATATTTCATATGTCCCTTAGTTGTAACTACTGTATTTTTTTCAAAAAAATCGGTGATAGTCATACGACACTTTTCATACCTGCCTGCCTGATTTGAAATGGAATGACACTTCTTTATTTCTTCTTCCATCTTCTATGCTGAAAGATAAACTTAAGAATTTAAAACCGGAAGCGAATGAAGTTAAGCTGATTCAGTTTCGATTTGGATTCATTTGACAGAGCTTTAGTTATTTATTTTAATAAATCAATTTTTTTTTAAACTTAAGATGAATTATTTAAAGCTGCAAAACGACATCAACTAGGTAAAATAACAAAGGTGATCCAACTGCGCATTTTGTTTCATCAAACAAAATACTAGTAGAATTAATCTTCTAGCGGTCACGCGTATGTGATGTGTGAGTGAGAGCATTAGCGTTAACGTGTATGTGAGTGATACACTTAGAGGTAATTTCTTTTTATAGCTTTACGCCAGTTAGCAATAAGAGCTTGTGACTTAGGCTCTTTCCCTCTCCTCGACCTACTTTTACTCACCATTGGTGATAATAATAATAATAGTAATAATGGTAATAACAAATATAATAATTACAACAATAGCAGTAATGATGATAATAATAATAATAATAATAATAATAATAATAACATGAATAATAATTAACAATAATGATAATATTAAAAATAATAATGAGTATAGTAATAATAATAATAATAATAATAATAATAATAATAATAATAATAATAATAATAAATAAAGACAATAATAAAAATAATAATAATAGCAATAATAATAATAATAATAACAAGAAGAATGATAGTGATGATGATTATAACAAAAACAATAATAGTAATAGTAATAATAATAAGAATGATAATGCTGATGATAATTACAATAATAATAATGTAATAAAATAATAATAATAATAATAATAATAACAACAAATACAATAATAATAATAACAATAATAATAACAATAACAACAATAATAATAACAATAACAACAACAACAATAATAAAGCTCTGAAAGTATTGTGATCAAAAAATCTGCATAAATAAGCTACACTTCATTTAGTGAACCAGAATGGAGGTTTGAATCCGAACAGCGCTACATCGGAGGTAGCTAAATGCAATCAACTAATACCTGTTGATTTGGGGGCCTGTGCTAATCGACTTTTTGCTTCCCTCTGAGATTCAGTCACTAGTTCTTTAATTACGAAAAGGTAAATTAAAAGGTGACGCATGAGTTGAATGAAAGTCGCTCATTTATTGCGCCATATCGAGACCGTTTAATGGCGCATTCGACAAGGGGTTATGCATCCGAAGGGAGAAGCAGGGAAACCTATGGGTCCCCGATGACTACTCTTGAAAAGAACAAGTGCTTACATGTGAAATTTATGGCTATGAAACTTTTTGTGTTGTCAAGTTGTGTCCGACTATCGATGATAGCTTGATGAAGCAAAATGCGTATTCGTGAAGTAAAAATAGTAAATACCGAAGTGGTGACAGCATAATACTGCCGTGGGATGGTAAAGAGTAGTATCTGTTGAAATGAGTTTTTGATATACTTGAAGATACGCTTTCTGAATTCCATACTAATAGTAGGAAAAAGTTAAAATTTGACGTTAACGTTTTTTCCGTGTTTTGTTTTAAGCGGAAACCAAACACGCAAGCTTGAACAAAAAAACTAAAATGCAATAAATGATTTAAAAAAAATTAAAAATAAATAAATAAATAAATAAATTTAAAAAAAAATGCGGGTACTGCCCTTCACCTTTCCACGGCAAAAAAAAAATAGAAGGTTTGTAATATTATTGGATAATAAAGTAAAAATAACTAAATAGTAAGAAAATAGCAATGCTAAGAGCATTAGAAAGTAAAAAGTAGTAGCAATTAGTTAGTAAGCATTAATGTGCCAGCGAATGACCACCACCAGTTCCGTTGATTTATGGGAAAATTTTATCTTCATTGAGCCAAAAGTAAATATAACTTAAAACGAGAAAAAAAAGGGTTTTGTTTAATATTCATGGCATTATTCCAGGGCTTAAATATCATTTTTAATTTTTACTTACATTCTAATGGCTTCAAACAGTAACAAAATTCTTCAAAAAAATTAGTTTTTTAAAGCACGATCGTTACAATAAACAAACTTTGAAAATTTTCATACCTATAGCTTCAAAAAGTTTTTTTCTTTTCTAAACTGCTTTATCTATGCGGAATAATAAAATAAAAATGTTGCTTTTGAGGAATTTTTTTTAGTTTAAAGTATACGAAAACTTATTTTGCCAAAAAACATTTGTGAAGTATGTCACATTATATTAGCAATTGATTTAGCAAGAAAAACTACATCCGGGAACAAAGAAATTGCACTCCAGAAAAATACAAATGTTATACCATAAACGTTGCATTTTACAGGCGGAAAACATTTCTGCAGCTGTAATGATTCCACTAATAAAATAACATGCTGATTTATCTCTACGAATAATTAGAACTTCCTTTTCATGAAGTTGCAGCGGAACTTACATTGATGATTATCTACTCTTTTAGGAAATATCCAGGAAAAACACTCTCAAAAACAAGAGAAATAAATTGTTACAGCGACTGGACAAAGCAGAATAAACTCCTCCGTGAAAATAAACAGCTTCCACCCAGAGACCTTTTTTTTTCGCTATCAACAATTCGATTGAAACAAAACTGAAGAAATGAATGGTCCTCTTAATCCCAATTCTTTCCTCATCGGGTACCGAGCTACAATCCCTTTTACGAGCAGTCCTTGCCTTTCCCACCCCTCTAGTGACCTCCCCCTCCAAACGAAAAGAGCGCTCATTTTTACGAGCGTATCTGTTTTTCACGTAAAAATACAGACGAGGCTCGATTTTTACGACACCCCTCCCCTGCCACACCGATCCCATAAATATTCGTCTGCTTTTTATCCGCTTTCCACGAGGGTGTTTGTTTCAAAACCAGAGCTCTTCATTTTGATGAGACTCTTTTGATTGGTCCGAAGGAATGATTGTCTGCAACTTTAGAATTCAGAACAGGCTTTGTCTTTGAAGATTGAGCTATTTCGCTTCACTTATGTTCAGCTTTGTCTTAGAAGAAATCAAGTCTAAAACACCTGGAGTGGTTTTGAAATGATGAAAAATCCATAAAAAGCACAAACTGGTGAAGTGTACTCTCCCAAGTCTCATATAGTATTATGCGTCATATATGTTTTGTAGATGTAAAAATAAGATCTGTGGCCCATGGTTAAAGAATGACCATATCAGTAAAAAAAAAAAGTCTTATCTTTTACGCGTTTGCGACTGAGGCAATTTGTTTTTTCTAGAATACATAGTTATCTTCATCTTCTTCACTGGCGCGGCAGGCCCAAATGGACCATGGCTTTCTCCAGAGTTCCATTTTTTGCCTTCCTGTTCTTGGCTGAGCTTTTGTAGTTTACCACCATATTAATTTTCAGATCGCTTACCAGCCAATCACAGATATAAAGATGCTAAACTACAGTGAAGCAAATGTCATTTTATATTTCAGTTATTTAAGTGTTATTATTTGTTTATGGAGATCTCATATCCTGTGCCAAACTGTAGAGATACTTGCTTCTGCTATTTAAGAAAATCTTATATTTAATAGATAGTTATTATTTTAATAGTCTCATTTATTGCTTGCTTATTGTTTCCGGTAAACATCTTGCACTATTTAAACTTTCTAAAGGCGTAATGTGCTTTTCTCAGAATTTAAAATTTTAGAACTAAAACACAGATATAAATATTGGGACGATTGAAACGTTCATTAAGCTATCACTACGTTTAATTCTTGAAAATATCGCTTAAACATTTCAACTTATGTAACAATATTTTGACAGATAACTAATTGGTAAAAACAGCTAATTTGAAGCCATATAATTTATTAGATATCGAAGTTCACTTGCAACTTACACGTAAACTAGCAAAATGATTGCAATTTTTGGTAACAGATATTAAAAAAGTAATTTGCACTTATAAAAAGCAATTCCTATACGAAGTATGGTAAAAAGAAACATATCTTTTTATGTTTTGATTAAATAGAAGCAGTATTTGCGAATATTTTGAGGGATTGGAGGGAGGGGGGGGGGGAAATTCTTTAAAAAAAAGGAAGTCAAACACGAAATACATTTTTAATTCTTTATTTTCTATAGTTGGGGCTAACCTAACCTCTCAGAATTGTGAAGGCTACTCAGGTCCTAATCACAACATGAAAACGCTTTCAAGGTAGGTTGGTCCCAACTATAGGTTCCTCACTTTTAAAAGTTTTGCTATGAATTAAAAAAAATCATTTTAAATTGAACCGAAATCCAGTTCAATACCAATGGAAAAGTGCAGGATGATAAAGTGTTCCTAATAATTCATGTTCACAAAAAGGAGGACCAATTTTGAACTTAAAGTGATGCTTTATTTACAGAACACTATATTTTTTAGTTAAGAGAAGTTATTTTCTTTTTCTAAGTTCTATTTTTGAAGATAAAGCATATTCCTGAATTGATGCGTCGAGCCATTCTCGAGTACACCACAGTCCCTTTCGCAAAACGGTAGGGTCATTCTGTTAATGAGTCAGTGAGTCCTGTTGCTTTGTGTTAATATGAAGGTGGGGGTTGTAAGCGAAGTTCGAACATTTCCGTTGGAGCGAAGGGAAGAGAGATAAATGTTCCTTGTCGGACCGGAACGATTAGATGAAGAGTTTTATGCTGCTTTCTTTTCGGCATTTGCATAATGATCCTCGCATTTTAATTATCTCTCGTCGAAAATACTCAAATAGATCTCACTCTTGTTTATCCCCACTTGCTGGACTCCTGTCAGTTGTACAGTCACGCAAATGGAGGTGAGGTTTTTCGAGGTTTTTTTTTTTTTTTTCATTTTAATTTGTCTTGTTTCGCTGGTGATTGAATCGGTGCGCACTTCAACTAATGTGTTTTTGGTGACAGTTAAGTAATTGTAGGGAACACGAATGCTATAAATCCTTTTGGTGTTGGCTTTTGTGCATTGTTTCCAGCTTCCGTTAGCAGTTTCTTGTTGACATGTTGGAAAAGGGCTTTGGTGTGGATAAATTATATTTCCACGTCTTTTCTTGACTTACAAATTAATGAGTGTTTTCTAGAGAAAAGATAATTCTAAGAAAAAAATCTTCTACTTTGAGCTTCGCGTGATGTGGGAACAACAAGCTTTCATTGCCAGACAGAATTTTTCATCAGGTTGAGCTCATTTGAATAAGCTTTGAAAAAAACTTTTAGCTTCTCTTCATTTTTGACAATATATTTTATTAAATCATCATCCTTGTCGTCTACTTTGATCAAGTCACTGCAGGATAAAGACCTGTCCAATTCGCCCTAATTTCTTCAGTTCTTCACCATTTTCGCCTAAAAACTTTACAAAGTATCATTCCCACCATCCACATATTCCTCGTCCTTTTCTTATCTCTCGGTTCCCAATGCATCACTTTGACGGTCCATCTATGGATGTTCTTTCTAGCAGGGGGCCCAACCAAGTACCATTTCAACCTTTTTACATTATAAATGATTAATTGGTTTGCTTCTTGATGTATGTGCGTCGTTATCTGCTCTTCGGGTTAATGTTAGCATCCATTTTACCCTGCTTCTTTGTGCTGTTTCAAGCTTTTGTACAGATATGCCCGTTAATGTCTAAGTTTCTGATGCATAAATTAATACTGAAAAAAATACACTTGCCAAAAACTTTTTTTCAAGCCTATTGAGGGATTTTCAGAGCAAGAGACAAAGGTTTACGAAAAAAAGGGAGTATTTTTACCCTAAAGTTTCGAAACGAATAAATTGATTTTAAGCATTCTTATTCTCTCATTCTTAGCGCACGAATTTCATTCGTTGTTTAAAGAATAAATATAAAGAATAATTTTAGAAAATGATAAATAAATGAAATATGGTTTTAGTTTCGTGTAATCTAAAAGTGCTAAAAACCATTTTATTTTATTTGCAAATAATTTCTGAGGTGTATAAATTTTAATTACTTCTGTTGACAGTATTATTTCATTGTTGTATTATTTTAATTTAAAATAGTTATTTTTTGGTATTGGAATGAAACACTGATATGAGTTCTTTTCCATTTTTTATTGCTTTTAAAACAAAATTTCTGTTTCTGCTTACCGGTGAAAAAATCGCGTTCAAGTTAGCTCCACTTTTAAAGACTTATATCCCATTATCCTCTACTTAGTTCAGCTGTATGTTTCATTTTTCTTACCTTTATGACGTATTCATGTTGATACACTGCGTTAAAGTATTTGTAAGTAAATTTCTCATTAAAAATATGATAACAGTAGGAATTTACTGCAAGCTGAAGAGTAACTTAGAGAGAAAATGAACTATCATTTTAGGAAATAATAGACATAAAGGTTATGTTTCGTTTTGATGTAATTATTTTAACCGATGAGAATAGGAACAAATGAAATACAGTAAAATCAATCTGATGCGGACACTAACGGGACAATTTTTTTTTGTCCGCAATGGAAAGGTGTTCGCAGGACAGGGGTTTAATAACGTTATTTGCATTGGAACTGGGGAATAAAAAATTGTCCACATAAGAGGGGCGTCCGTGTTTGAGAGGTGTCGGTTAAAAGGGGTTTTTACTGTAATTGAGAGATAAAAAAATCCAGGATGACTAATTTTAAATGATCCAAAATCAATGCCGGAGTACGAGGAAGTGCTAACGTTTAGTTCTGGGAGAAACTCTCCTTATTAATTGAATATTCCTAAGTGTGTTGTGTTTATGTGTTCCTTGTATGATTATGCATTTATTTTTGTTATTACATTCTCATGTTATAAACTGACTCTAAGTTAAGTTCTTTTCTGAGTGGTGGGAGCTAATCAGGCTATTGTTATAGCCTTTACTCCCACCTATTCAATCAGGGATTTTCAAATAGACAGGGTGAATTATATATTTTTTTTTAATATAATTTCTTTTCTGCTATTTTATCTGTGAAATGCATTTTTTTGAAAAATATTACCCTGATTGAAATAAAATAAATTGAATTGAATTGAATTGAAGTGAAACTATACTGATTAGTTCAAACTCATTCTGGTATAACTGGGGAAAATTTGCTTCCCTCAATGCGAAGCAATACAAGTTATGACAAGGAATAGAAATACAAGTGTTTCAAATAAATAATTATTTCAATTTTGCCAACCATTTAAGTGCTACCAACATTCTTCTTACGCAGTCTCCCTTAATTGACGTTTCTTTTCTAACCAAATAGATGAGGACGTTTTGGGAGCGAAACACATTCCCAACCGCACATAAATAATCAACAAGTTTCGCCTCGTCCCAATCAGCAAGATGAATACTGTGCTCAGAAAACGACGAACATGGGTTAAAAAAAGGATTAAAAGGTATTAACAGGGCCGAAACGAAATTAGCCATTCATATTCCGTAGGAAAAGGTAAAGTTCCCTCTAAGTCCGCTGTCATTAAGAGGGGGGAGGTCCGCCATTTTAACCCTTTGTCTCCTTTTATTGATGATTCGTGCACGCCGTCCGAAACCAGGCTCTATGGTAATTCGCAAATAAATGGATCTCTTTCCATTTGAGGGGCTTAGCCTGAGTAATTGTCCCGGAGTTGCGCCCTGGGTGATAAGTTATTTTCGACATCTGGGCGCACATTTCGATGGCCGTGCTCAATCGTCGCGTATTTGTCTTCGCAACCATAGCTATTGCACAATGCAGTCATCATTCAACTCATGAAGTCAACTTGCAGGCACTTGTATTATTGTATTGCGACGTACGGAAGCAATTTGGTAATTTTCGTCTGGGTTTCGACCACGTATGTCTTGCTTTCGAACTTCTTTGAAATTTGAACATTCATAGCTAAGCCTGAAACGTTTTATAAAACTAAATCAAAAATCGAAAACTGTTTCTGTGGAGTGATGGAATCCACAAATAGGCATTGGTATCTTTGTATTGAGACTTTCTGGAAAAATTTGGTAACTTCAGCCGTTGTTCGAAAATGTAAGTTGCTCTCGAAACCTCCTTAAAATTTGAACATTCATAGCTAACCGTCTGACACTAGATAAAGCTAAATTGAACATTGAAAATCGGTTTTGAAGTGTTGAAACATACAAATCTTTAACACTTCGCTGCCGATCTTGCTCAAGGGCGTAACGCTGAACAGCTTCACCTTTTCAATCAGTATTGTATATAAGTTGTCTTTAAGAGTTTTAACAAAGAGACAGTCTATCAGCAGCAAACGTGTTTAAAAAAAAAAAACGTTCATTTCAGATTATTGATTTTTTCAAGCTGATTTCATTACCTTTTCAAAAAAAAAAAAAATCCTCATTTAATCTCTATCGCAATCAGAATCAGAACATCAAACTTCGCTCTAAATGAATCATCAACACATTTTCAGGTGCAGTTTTTTTTTTCACTACAAAAATGCTTTTTTTTTTTTCAAATGGTGATTTCTGAAGGTGTGACGTAGTTTTTATCAGAACGCATTCCTGATATGTCTGTAAAATTTACTTGACACATTCTTTATGTATTGCAGTATTTACTGGAACGGGATTTTAGAAAAATAATGTATACAAATTTAAAACTATTTTTCCGCTAAAAACTTTTGTTTTTTCAGCTAACATCAGATATCATTAAAAAACATTAAATTAGGATTTTATAGAATGTTTATTTCAGCATAAAGGTACATTTGACTTGCGGGAATTTTTTTGCAAGATTTACAAAAAAGATATACATTGAAAGTGCCTTTTAAACATTATTTATATAGAGGGTTCCGATACCACTAACATATTTAAATGTTGCATTTGTCTAAAGAAGGATATTGACGATGTCATTAGTATACCAGTACTTCTAGAGCAAAATTGATTAATCATTAAAAAAAAGAAGTTTTATAGTGGAAATTCGGCAAAGTCATCATTTTTTCGATTTGTTTCTCATAAAAAATTGATCACCCCAATCACCTATTCAATTATATATGTCATTATCTCCCTATTCACCTTTACAGATGCATTTTTTTCACGAGAAAAAAATCTTTTAGCTGAGGCATCTCATTTGTTAGCAGCATTTTGTCGCAGTAATTGCAAACATATACGTGTTACCTTTGCGTCATCGAACAGCAACAAAACGAGAACTGAACTTCTAGTGGCGAACCACAACCAATAGTTCTTCTAATGATCGTTATGTGGTAGGCAATCGTTCCAGAAAGGCAATTTTCAGGCAGAAAAATACTTAAGTATTTAATTTTCGATATAATCTTCCGTTTCACATGCAACTGAATGGAAGAGGTGTTTCAAATATTCATGTGTTTGTGCGTGCTGGTTCACATTTTTCTTCTTTTGGAACCTTTGACCAGTATTCAGCCTTCTCCAGTCATTCCGCTTCTTCACAATAGCCAGAGGTCCCCAGTGACTTTCGTGACATTTCCCTCCCGCCGTCATTTGTACCTGGACTTCAATCCATATCGATACGTGATTGTTTCATTACTGCCTGTTTCCTCAGGGGGGCTTAGGACCTTTCCTCGCCGACAGATGACAGCCGCCTCACTCGGGGCGTGAAAGTAGAAGTTGTTTTTCTGTGGAGGAAGGGAATGAAGCGTGATTTATATTTAATCTAACAATTGGACCCCCGCATGAGGCTATTTATGCCATAGGGATCGATGTAATGCCCTGACTTTTATCGATACATTTGTTGTCCGGACAACTTCATTTATTAGTTCTGCCATTGAAGTGGTAATTTCGTGAAAAAACGATAAGTGAATGAATGCATTAGCCCCTAGAAATTGCACTCTCTTTACACTTCTAAAGACTTCAGAATCTGTTTCTTTCAGATACAAGTTTTTATTTGTTACTTGTATTATCAGTAAGAATGGTATAATCCTAATGAAAAAGTGTGGTCAAAACTCAAAAGAATAAATATTTCATGGCTAAAACGAAATTCTAGATTTATTATTTTTTTTAAATTTATTTTTTCTTAATTTTCTTTATTTCTTTATTTAATTTTTTTCATCCAACGATTACTCACACAGGCCTACATTGTTTTCTTCATGAAAAAGTGTTTCAAGTTTAATAGGTGCCTTATAGTAAATGGAGTGTTCTGATCATGAATCTGAGCTTAGTTTTTTTCCCAGGACGTCAGGTTTTCAATAAAAGTGTGTTTGAAATTTTTCATAGAAACTGCCAAAAATACTGAAATAATATTTATTAAAACTATATTCAATAGAAAGTTCCCACAAAATTGAATTGTTCATAAGAAAAATACAGTGCAGTTTTATCTACGTTAGACAATATCGTTTTTTTTTTTTTTTTTGAATAAAATCAGTTTTTTTGTTTTTTCTTCATCGGTCTTTCATCTGATGATTGCTTTGAGTGGTTGGAAGTGGAGGAATGGGAATTCCTGGTCCATGAGGTAGAGGTCGTGTAGCATACGGTAAATCAGGATTCTAAATAGTATGTTTATTTTTCGAATTGAAATCCTTGACATCGCAGGAGCAAAAGTAACAGTCGTCTTTATGGTATTTTGGTTTCCTATATACCAAAGAAATGCCAAGGAGTAAAGAGCTACGTGTACCTTTTGTCCATTTTCTCAGTAGCCAAGCACACTTTGTGTGGATCCCAACGTTTGTCCTGATCACCAAGCTTTACACCGAAGTTAGCGTGATAAGCTTTTTCGATAAATGCTGTTATGTTTCGTCGATGCTTTTTTATCGTTAAATCACCACACACGTAACAAAATGCATTAGGACTGTTTTTAAACTTTCTTGATGACATCATGACGCACTAAACACTCAGAAAACATAACCCTACTCGATGCAACAAACAACTGACGCTAACTATTTCGTAAACTATTGCCGATGCCATCAGGTTGACTTCGACAGATGCGGAAATGAAAAAGTGTTGTCACTGAGATGAAATAAACACATCATTATACTAAAATATTTTTAATCGATGTATCAAGGCTTCGTCAGGGGTCACTAGAAATTAAGTACACCAAAAATCAACTCCGGGGTCTTCATGGGGTTGAGATACCCAGGGGTGAAAAACCCAACTTGTTCTGTCATGTAAACTGTACTTAGTCGCGTGTTTATTTTCTTTCGTCTTTCTTGGCGGTGGATATTTGGTTTTGTTTGTGGCCGACGTTTGATTTTCTTGGCGATAGAACATTTAAAAAAATAATTTCAATGCAATTTAGGAAATATCAATAAGGTACTTTTTTGCTTTAGTACAAAATAACTCATAAGGTTTTTTTAATTTTGTGAAAAATCTTGATGTGATGGGCTCAAACAAATTTCATATTCAGAACCGGCGTACTCGTATTAAGTAAGGACACTTATCAAATTCAAAACACCAAAAAACATGTAGGCCTGTGTTATCAATTTTATAGCAAAATTTCTGATGACGGACAGATATTTCTAATTTTAAAAGAGCAGTTTCTTGCAACAGGCAGTTTTATATTGAGGACAATATTTTGAGGTCTAAGACAAAAAACAAGGCTTTATATTTAATTCTATATTTAAAAAGGATTTATGGCTGTTGTTTTCTTTTCTATTAGTATATTCATAGAGATTCTGAAACTTTCCAATAAGTAAAAGGGAACCTTCCTCGAATGTTTTCTGTTATAGGAACCTATAACAGAAAACATTCTAATGACGTATAGAGATTTCTAGTTTTAAAAGAGCAGTTTTTTTGAAGCAGGCAGTTTTATATTGAGGATAATATTTTGAGGTCTAAGACAGAAAACAAGGTTTTTATTTAATTCTATATTTAAAAAGATTTTAGGACTGTTGTTTTCCTCTCAATCAGTATATCATAGAGGTTTTGAAACCTTCCTATGAGTAAAAGGTCTTACATATAAGAGGAAAATGTAATAAAAAATTTGATACCATAAAATTAACGGTAATCCAAAAACGAAAAGTTGAAAATGTTTTACTTGACTAAAAAAGTCCCATACACACAAATGTTACATTAAATTTTGTCTACATTTTTCGAACTCCAGTGTTGGGTTTCTACTATTTTATTTTTCGAAAAATGCTGAATCAAATAAATTTATCTCACCATTGTGTTGTTTTGTGTGCTGTTGATATACCTTGTAAAGTCTCAATTGGACGAATGTCACTGTAAAGGATTTTTTTAACAAGGGTTTTCTGAATATCTATGTAAATAATAGACTGAATGTCTGTGGAGACCATGTACGGCATAAATGCAGCACCGTTTCTCAAATTTTTAATGTAGGTCTACAAAATTCATATAAATTTGTAAATGTTTTTTAGAAGAAGCCTATATTTATTTTACATACAACGACTATAAAATCGGAATTGACAAGCTTACCAAAGTGTTGAAGTGTCAGCAGACTTTATGTAACTTTTAAAAGTTAAAGAAAATAAATAAAAAAATAAACAAGAAAGGGGGGAAAAAACTTATGTTCTACAGTAAGTACAGTGATTTATCGAATCGGGAGACAATGCCTCTCTAGTCAGCAGAGGATTGTTTAGTGAAGTAAACAGACCTCATCAAGTGTGCAAATAAAGTTTATAAAAGCTATAATTAATTGGACATGTTTTGAAAGTAGGAAACGTCTTTGGCTTTTGTGGGAACAAGATAGCATAAATAATAGAATGTCTAAAGGAGCTCAAGAGCGTTTTCCATTTCCTTTTAAAGCCTTGTCGTCATGAACACCACCGGAAAGTATATTCTACATCGAAAAAAGTGAAAAAGATCCAAAGAAAGCTCACCAATAGGAAATAAGAGGAAGCAAATTTCTCTAAATTCATGTCCATCAGAAAGATAATTTAAGTAATTAGTTCATGGAGATTTTTTGACGACCATTGCAATTCGACATTAAGGACTGAATTTTTGAGTCCATATCAAATTATAAAGCAATCAGGATAATCTCTCATTGGACGGGTTTATGTCATTCATCGGTTTTCGGGCTGTCATCGTGGACTGTCATGATCGCATTGAAAGTAAGATCGAGGAAGGTTCATTGGCAAATTTCATCTATTTGTTTATTGACTCTGTGCGGAGATAATCGGCGGTCCTCAAAGTCTCATCCATCATCCGGGAGATCACGTGCTATCCGGGCCATGCCATTCAATTAGGAGCCATTACTGCCTTGTCTCTGGGTGATGCAAACTTTTCGCCAGAGATTCCTCCGTAGGAGTGTCACGTGATAGATGGAGGCCTAACTGATGGATCGGTTCATTCCATGGTCTAACTTAGACTATAATTGCGCGATTGAAGACATTTCACTGGGGTTGACAGTTGAGGGTGCACGCAACCGGTGGGGAAAGCCACGTAGCTCATATCGGATAAAGTATATTTTTAAATATAGGAAAATCGAGTACAGTTGATACACTTGATACCTTTTGATTTTCTAATTTTTGCTACTAACGTTATGTACGAAAATAAAATACAGTTGATACACTTCATACTTTTTGATGCTTCTAATTTTTGTTTGTAAGGTTACGCTTAAAAATAAAATACAGTTGATACACTTTATGCTTTATGATTTTTATAATTCTTATTGCTACTGTTACGTACGAAAATAAAATACAGTTGATACACTTTATACTTTTTGATTTTTCTACTTCTTCTTGCTAATGTTACTTAGGAAAGTAAAATACAGTTGATACACTTCATGCTTTTTGATTTCTATAATTCTTGTTACTAATGTTACGCCCAAAAATAAAATAAATTTGATACACTTTATGCTTTTTTGATTTTTCTAATTTGTGTTATTAATGTTACGAACAAAAGTAAAGTAAAGGTGATACGCTTTATGCATTTTGATTTTTTTAATTCTTATTGCTAATGTTACGTACGAAAATGAAATACAGTTGATACATTTCATGCTTTTTGGTTTTTCTATTTTTTGTTGCTAATGTTTCGTATGAAAATAAAATACGTTTGATATTTTATTTTACTTTATTCTATTTCACTTTATATTTTTTTGATTTTTGTAATTTGTGTTGCGAGTATTACGTACGAAAATAAAATTTCATGTAAATACTATTACACTATTTTCTCTTCTGATAAATAATTTCAAAACCTTTGTTGCCGTAACTCTTTTCATCTGAAAAGAAAAACTACTTTTTTTTTCGAAATCAATTTGACGCAAATTGGGATAAGTTGAGGTACAAATGAATAAATTCTCGTTCTGTCATAATAAGCAACGAAATAAAGTTTTTAAGAGTTGTTTCTTGAGAAGAGTTTAGTAAAATCTTCGACGCAGTTAGATAAAAAACGTAAACATTATTTACAGTTAATATACGCAAAAGTATAGATATATTTTCTGGAATACGCTCTTTCGTTATTTCAAGAGGAATCTCCTACTTTTAAGTTTTTTGGTCATTTTTAAGCATTTCTGAAAGATGAAAAGTCACTTAAAATTTCAGAGTTACAATATTACACGTATCAACTTGATCCATGCACGATGTATATACTTGGTACAAACAACGACATTACTTAAACTCAAAAACGGTGACAAAGCAGCTGCGAACATCAGCATTTCTCTGAGGTAAAATCTTGTCAAGGAAGACAATAGTAGGGGAAGGTCGGGTAGTATCGGACACCTAAGCCATTTCAATCATAGCACTTTTTGTTTTATTTGTAAAGAATTAGTTTTTTCACTAAATTATGCTGTACTAAGTTACCTAACATAAATTGTAAAGGTTAAAAAATTGTTTGGTTAAATAACTTGGTTAAATAAATAATAATTTGGTTTAATTGTTTGGTTAAAAAACATGGAGTCGTATTTTTTAAACAAATTTTTGTCAAACTCTGTTTTTGGTCATTTTTAAATTTTGGAGGGTTGTTCGGACAAAACATTAAAATGTTGAAATAAAAACAAATAGTTCGGAAATAACATTTTAATGTGCAAAAAAATGAAACGAACGAAGTAGTTGGTTACTTAGAATAGTATACAAGTTTAAAAATGAAAATAAGTAATAATTTTTTTTTTAAAGTTGAAAAATACAGCCAACTTTTTCAATGACTTCTTTCATATGTTTCATCCCATTTATGTCATGATTTTTCCATTTCAACCTATAGGACAAAGAAAAACACCGTCAGTATTTTATTTTAATGCCAGTAACTTTGTCCGATACAACCCGACTGTGAAGCTACAGTTGTTTAACTAGCACTAGGATATTACTTAATCTAGACACTTTTATAGCTCATAATACTTAGATAAATATACTATCATTCTAAAGGTATAACAATGAAACAATATAACTTACTCTATGTGTAAATATGTGCCCCTGAAGTTAAGTTCGTGCACTGCAATTCTCTCAACAAACAAACAACTAGCTTTGCACACCAGAACGAACGGTTGATTTGAACCAATATGGCGTCTGGGATCTTCTTTTCCAATACGGCACACTATGTTGACCCGTACGAGCTACCCCTGGCGGCAGAATTAAGAAGCAGTCCTTGTCCGATACTACCCGCTGTCCGATACTAAACGACCTTCCCCTATCTTGTTTAATATGATATAATTACTTAACTATCCTATACGACAGTTGAAAGTAGGGGCGCGACATCGATGTCGATGTTTCGGAAACATCGATGTTTTTGTTAAAACATCGATGTTTTTAACATCGATGTTTTATTTTCGATGTTTTCGGAACATCGATGTTTTGGTTCCAATGTTTTTTCGATGTTGATGTTTTTGTATTATAATTGAAAATTATAGTAAAATTTGCTCCAATTTTCTCGCTAGTTAATTAAGTTTACTTATGGAATTGCTCCAAAAATTTCATTTATTTGCGCATATTTAAAAAGATCGATTTTTCTGTGTAAAGAATGATTTTTGGGAGGATCATTACAAGATGGTAAAAGATAACTGGAGGATGAGGTAAGAGGTCAAAGCTATTGGAAGAACTCGACACTGGTAGTCTGTTGCCAGAACTTACAGTCGATTCTAAGGCTCCAATTCTTAAACTAAAGGAGAATCCTATATATCAATACGGTGAATATTATAACTGTAAAAATTCAGAACTGTTAAAAAGCTGTGTCGAAGTATTTGACAGTGATGGCGACTTTTGTTTCATCGGAAAGAATTTTTTCTCTGCCTGGCGGAATAGTCAGCAAAAAGAGAAATGCACTTAAACACCAAATATTGGGAGTTACTTATCGTCTACCCAGGGGCGGATACAGATTAACATTTTAGGGGGGTCATGCTAAAGAGTGTCCCTCCCTCCTCCTCCACGAATAAACTTATGGTTTTTGGTATGAAAAATTTCTGAAACTGCTTTAATGTTTAAAAAAAAAAAAAAAAAAAACCACATCGGTCAGAAATATGGCACCTAATAGGACAAAAATCTCACGTATAAATTTTATAAACAATTAAAAGAAATAGTATTTCACGTATTTACTTTTAAAAATAATTCAAAAACTGAAACAAAAACTGAAATCATTTACATTTTATCCATAAAGTGTTTGAATACAATGCGAACGGATAATATTGTCGACGTTTTAGGGTGGTCATGACCCCTATGACCCTCCCTTGTATCCGCCACTGCCTAGGTGGGCATCCCAGCGAGAACCAATGTATAATGAGGTTTTGCGCTAACACGACACTCAAATTTTACATTTCTTGCACGATAATAAATTCTAAACACTGATTTAAACAATTTACAGCACATTTAAATATAAACTCAGCACGACTAAAAACTGAACTATCTAAAAATTACAACAGAAAGAAATTCTAGTCTATAGAGACTTTACATTTAAAAAAAAAAAAAAAATACTGACCCAAATGTTTTATCGATTGAAACGATGCCTGAAGCTTTGGATATGGTTTTACAAAAATTATCGTTGATTAAATTTGTTGCTTATAAAAAGCAAACGGGCGTCAGATACTTTGTTACTTTTCATTATACTGGCTCCTGAACCCAGCGCCGCAGACTAACTGTCTCAAGAAAAGCTATTTTTAATGTCTACATATTTTAAATACATATGCTATAAATAGAAAAGTGACAGTTAATAACCCCCCCCTCCCCCCAAAAAAAAATCGAAAACTATTGACTGTTTCTTATTATGGTTTCGGTCCGGCCTTTTTTTTTCAAGCAGTCATTTTCACTAATCAAATGCAATGAACCTTGAAACAGATGACAAAGTATTGTCGCAGATTTTGATGTGAGGAGGGCGTCATGAACCCCATGATCCCCCCTCCTCCTTGTATACACTTCTTACGGTTTCGATCAAGTTTTTTATTTTTTCGAGCAAACATTCAAATACTTTTGCGGGTTGGTGGGGGGGGGGGGGTATAACCCCCCTCACTTGTATCCGCCACTGTGTCAACCCTCAACAATCCGTCCCTCAATTACTCACAATTTGTGTTTAATTATATAGCACTAACAGTGCAAAACATATTTCTTGCTCTTAATAATAATTGTCAGAATTAATTTTGTACGTTTAATATAATTTGCACAACTCTTTCTCATCATACGCCTGACTGTAAGTGCTATGATATATTTTTTCACAGAATTAACTAGTTTGTATTAATTGTTGCATGTCTTATTATCATTTTTTGTCTCATTTTAGTACCAAGATGTTGCGAAATTGTTCCTATTAAATTATATTCATGATTGGCAGTTCAGTAGTTTCAATATATTCTTGGGGTTCGCATTCTTTTGTATTGCTTAAATTAGACGCTATGCCAAACGAATTCCCTGATCCATTAAGAAACATTTGTTAGAGATTATTATCTATGTAAGTTTGTAGTGTAGTATATTAAAAAATGTATGTTAAATATTGACAAAAAGATCGATGTTTTAAAACATCGATGTTCGGAAACATCGATGTTTTGCCATCGATGTTGCACTTCTAGTTGAAAGCAAACCATAACAATTTGCATCTGTGTACACTATAAACGATTTCTTTAGCATACATAACTCTCTCTCTCTCTCTCAAAGAAAAAAAAAAGGCAGGTGCTTCCGCTTATGCCAGTCGAATCAGACTGTTACTTCTTCACAAGACTCTTAGTTCTGGGAAGATGCGCACTCGAGAATTAAAGCCCTTGTATCAACTTAACATTAAATAAGCTGGAACTTGTCTCAACTATCCTATTCCTCATTTAAAACATCAATAAATCCATGGAGTGTAGATATACAGTGAAATCCAGTTACAACGAACTTCAAGGGACCACAAATTTTGTTCGTTGCAATGAGAATTTCGTTCTAATGAAATTCAAACAATCCAATGGAAATTAAATCGCGACTGAAAATTGATTTCATTGAAACTGATATTTCGTTGTATTGGGAGGGTAGGGCGGGGCTAGTTGAGCATAGGGGCAATTTGAGCAATCGATATATCCCGAAAACTATTTACCATACGTGTAGGCATCAAATGGCGGAAATAAAGGGTTATGGGAGGGGAACTCATCGCGCGATCTTCAATTGCAGCTTATAAAATGAGTGAAGTATACGTGCACATTATTTATTTTGTGAAAAAAAAGTAAAAAATTCATTTAATGCAAGTTTATGTCTGTATTAGTCGAATTTTATATCTTTTCTGTCATGCAAGTTTTATTCTTTCATAAATTTACTGTACTTTTGATATGTATAGAGATTATAGGTATATAATTCGTATCGTTTTTTCGTAATCTCACTTTTATTTTAAGACTTTGGTTTGGGGTTAGTTGAGCAAGTATTGATCAACTGACCCCCTACGACTTAAAATAAAAGTAGTAATATAATTTTTGCTTTTGTTAGGATGCGGATTTATAAAAGGAAAACTACATGATGTTTTTACACTACTGACGACTCGAATAATGCTGCAAAGGCCGTCAATGATGAGGGAAAAAGTTAATGCCGCAGCTAAATAATTCGGTATCAAACGGATGACTTCTCAAAATTTTTGAAGAAATTAAAAGGTTGTGCTTTATCCATGGGTTATGCAAAACCGCGGCAAGTTTTTTTCTTCCCAGCAAGAGGACTCTATAAAAAAAAAAATACTTGCTGCAAATGGCATCAATCTATTATGGATGTTCCCTAAAAGACTTTCGTCGCCTTGCCTACAAGTGTGCTGTTAAATTTAGCATTAAAATTCGATCCGCCTGGACTCTAAATGAGATGGCCGGAAAAGATTAGCTTACAAAATTTTTAAAGCGAAATCCGGAACGATCCATCCGAAAACCAGAATCATTTCAGTTAATTCGAAAAAAAAAAAAAAAAAAACCATTAAGTTTTGTTAATTTGTCACCAAAAGACTATAAATAAAGAATTGATTGTCAAGCAGAAATTTTATTTCATCTGTAGCTATCATTTATTCTATGGTTTGGCTGGACATTATAAGTGCTCAACTTGCCCCATGGATACGTTGAGCACGTTTGACTTTTTGCATTCCGACAGCTGTAGCCCTTGAGCCTGTGCTATTATGAAAAAATTACTATGAACACTTTTGAAAAGGGATGCATTATTAATCCATCAGGTTGCATAACAATCGATTGAGGCGTATCGTTGAGGAGCTATAGCCGCCCAAGTGAAAAATTGCTGAAGTAGCCCCTCCCTACCCTTTTCGTTGTAACGAGATTTACCTGTAGTACTTTATTGATTATGTGTAGAAATGTTGTTCTCATCCTTTTTTTAACCTGATGACTGCACTTCATATAAAAAGGATTCTCGCGGGCCAGAGCACATACACATTTTCAAAATATTTAAATTTTTGAGAAAACATGGGAAAAAGAAAATTAAAAAAAATAAGAACTCTTGGTCTTATTACATGATGCTTATTTAATTGCATCTGTTTTTCAGAAAACAATTTCTCAATATTTGGGTCCAAATCTGTGACATTATCAATAAGTGATTTTTTAGTAGCAAAACTGTCTAAAACAATGACCACAAAGATAAGCTTTGCTTGCCGTAGATTGGGTACAACTGGTCCAGAGTACAGTGCAAACGATTTGGTAAATAATAAACGAACATAAATGAAAATTGATCCAACCTTTTTTTTTTGTGTATGAGATTTGTTACATGATTTGAAAAATACTCGCTTTTCTGGAAAATTTATGCATAAAAGTTCTTTAAAGATCTTTTCATGAGATTTTGGGGTTGCTTCATCCTATAGAAACTTAAAAGCTAATTTAATGTGCTGCTCCTGGCAGCAGAATTTCTTTCAACAGTCTGTGACCCAAATTGACAAATTGAACAGGACGTTAGATTTATCGTAAAATCAAAATTAGCACAAAGAAAGATTTAAAAATAAGATGCTGAACTCATGCTACCTGTGAATTACAACCTAGAAAATACAGTAGAAATCTTCCCTAACTAAAGTTAATATAGCTGAAAATTGAAGTTAAAACTCTTGCTCTTTAAAAATTTTAGGTTTTTTCCTCACCTAATTAAGAAATAATCTACTGACTTTCTCTAAAAACCTGCGACGTACGTCGCAGCTTTGCTCTGCTTCTGCCATGCAAATTCTCAAAATTACTGTAAATATAAAAATTGTTGAAAATATAACTGTGACAAATGCCTTAATTTGGCAGCAATAAACCTCTAAACTAATCCCATGGTTTACTGAACTGTTTCGTAATGGTTTAAACCAGGTATTTTCTAATGTTGAGTGCAAAACAATTCAGTATGGAAATATTTATGTCACTAATGTATTGCAGATTATTTTACATAATAAAGATCACTCTTTGTCATTAAGAAGCACAGCAGCAAGTGTGCACCTTTGCTTCAGGATTTGTTCAACAACTGATCTTTCATGGATCATCATGTAAAACAATAGCACTCCTCCATCCTAGTTCATAGATCTTCCCTCATGCATCCTCTTCACAACGACATACGATATCCGGTACTGACACGTGACATCATGATAGCGCCCCTGTTGGATGCCCAAATCCTCCTGTATTCAGTCCAGATCGAATTTCTTGAGATATTGAACCGCAAATTGGGGAAAATTGACAGCGTCAAGATGGTATTGTTTCTCAATACACGATTTCATTGCATACATTGTTCGTCCATGACATTATTGCACCCCTTTCCGTCTCTCTTTTCATTGAAAGTGTTCTTAGCACTTAAGTGTTTTAGTTTAATAACACTGGTAAACAAGGTTTCTGTTCCTCAGTAAGTTTTGACTTTTATATTTTTGGGGTTGTTGAATATGACAATAAATAATGATTTTTGAAAAAGCCAAAATTTTAAAATATCAATTTAATGACATTTATTCAACACGTGTACACTATTTTGTCATTTATCATTTTATATAAACAATTACAAAGCTTAAAACTAATATAAAACACAAAAAATACATATCGTTTAAAAAGTTGTAGAAGAATGGAAGAGATTTTTGATGAAAAAAATAATGATACTCGAATAAAACCAAGATCACAAACTTCTCTAATAAGATTCAAACAGTAATCCTGAGAACATTAGTAAATCGTTCTTGATATCGCTCTTCAATTGCAGAAATATCCTCGAAGTAGCGCTTCTAATGCTCATCGTTCACAGTTCCAATATTTTCAAGGGAAAAAATTAAGTGGGATGGCAAAAAATAAATTTTCAATGACATTGATCATCCTAATTTTTTGTAGCTTTTTAACACGTTTTTAACTAATTTTTCACAGTTAGGACTTCAATTATTTCGTTAGAATTGTGTCAAAACATTTTAAAAATCAATCTATGCTGTTTTTCCTGAATCACTTAAACTAGCTTCATTTTTTTTTCTTTCATAAGCTATCTTATTCGCAACTCCAGTGCTCGAATACGCTACCTTGCAGTGATTTATAAAATTAAAGAAAAAGCTAAAACATTGCGTTCCACGTGTGTCTGTTGGTAAACATAGGCAGATTGTTGTGATTTTTATTAACGCATTCGATGTGTCTTAGACTGCTTTCAGCAACAGAAATTGTTTCGTCTCTTACTGGTATTCTCGAGCTTCTCAAAATAATGTTAGTTTTCATTATTTCCCTCTAAAAATTGAGTTGATTGTCGCAAATGGCGAAAGCGTAAACACAAGAAAACTCTGGATTGATAAAATTTGCATTTACAAGAAATTCACAATGAATATGCTCGTCTGTTCGAAGCTTCTTTTTTTTTTTTTTAAAGAGGATAACGTTATACCAGGTAAATTTTTTTTAATTGTTTTGTGTGAATTTGTAAGATATGTTTTTTTTTTTAAATATCTTAAGCTCGAAAGAACGATTTGATAACATTAGCATAAGAATTAGGATTTTCATCTCCACCTAGTGTTAAAATAATTAATTTAACTAACCCTATTTTACTGTAGCATTTAATTGGAATGGACTGTATGCAATTTGTTTTTTTCAAAAAATTATCGCAGACCGAAATGAAAAATGTTTAACCGAGAAAGAACGGTTAGGATTTGCAAAAACAAAAGCTGAGAATTTTCATCGCCAAAATAGTGCGCCATCTATATATATAATTCTCTTACGTGCCGGCAAATGAAGGGGTGAATTTCTAAACCTCTGTTGGCAACACTTCGCCGATAAATCATGTAAACAAACTTCTACGTTGTTTTGAAATCTTGAATCACAGAATACTCAACGAACTTTTTTTTTTTTTGAGATGAGTTTGAGTCGGGCTGTGGCCCATTTCAACCTTAATCAGCAAAGAAAAGCTCAAAGAAGGCAGGAAACCGTTCTTGAATCCAATTTAAGACGAGCCATTTCCAGAGTTGTATTCTCTGATTCGCTGCCGATAATTTTTAGCGGCTGGGGAATTTTCAGTCAGCAGTTCCTTCAACAGATCAGGGGCGTCACACAATGCCGGTAACCGCACCTTTCCGTCATGGCAACATTTAGTATATTTATTTGCAGTATTACGCTCTTTCTGCCAATAAAGAGCACCACAAAATTCGCATTCTTCACACATTGCTCCACAATCATGTTCATCGGCAATGTTGTTTTGAACGCGTAGGCGCTTTGAGCGTCGTCTATTCTCTGCTTCAGTACGACAGTTCAGTTCAAAATGAATAACCGAGAAAGAATTTACTTTATTCCTTTTATTCTCAGCTGAAAGGTTTCGCCAAATTTGTTTAGGGTTATAGTAGTTTTAGTATTGTGCAAGCAAAGTAGCCTTGGCGAGTTTTTTAGTCATGGCCAGCTCTATGTGGCATTATCAAGAACAAGATCTTTTGAAGCAGTGTCAGTTGTGGCTCCCAAACGGGACATTTTTAATTGTGTATATGAGGAAGTTTTCTCAGATTAGAATATATAAGAGTGTAAATATGTAAATATATAAGAGTGTAAATAATGTAAATACATCCCTCGGGGGAGCCTGTAACCCCTAGAGGGCGCGTCCCCAGGTGGCGGATAGGGGAATGCCTTCATTGGTTTTCCAATGGGTGGTAGAAGGGAAATAAAATACCTTCCGCGGACCAACAGGTAGAAGTGCAATCTCTCCAAAGCAATGACAGACACTTTTGTATCTATAATGGTAAAGTTGTGCACATTGCCAAGGCAGTCATCTTACATACAGCAAAGTTAAACTGTCGAAAATCTGGCTAAAGCAGACAAATTAACATTATGAACGTAATTTTCATATTGGTTAAATGGATGGTGACCTAAATGCAATTACCAACTTTAATTTTTACGGAAAATTTTAGCTAGGCTAATGTATTGGCATACAGCGAGCGAGCGAAGCGAGCATGGATCGCGAAGCGATCCACAGGGAACTGCGTAAGCAGTTCCGGGGGTTGGCGAGCGATAGCGAGCAGGGGGCGATAGCCCCCTAGTTTTTACTTTATTGCTTACATCAGCTTAAGAGTTTCCCCAAAAGTTTGTTTACGGTTATATTTTTAGTATCGTGCGAGTAAAGAACCCTTAGCGAAATTTCGCATGTCAGTTATACTATTTTAAATTTTTATTATGTGTGTATTAAAATGGTATAAATATTACAGAATTCGATAAGTTTAAAGAAACAATGGAAGATCAATCAAAAAGAAAACTACCACCACACACCCGTGAGAATTTTATTGATGATTTGCGTAGAATGACAGAATTAAATCATAATTCAGAAATTAGAAACATACGAAACAGAAAAAATCAAAATTAACCGATTCGGCATTTTGAGAAATAATTCAGCTACAAATGTAAAACAAGTAACCCTAGCCAAACATGACAAAGAAACATCATCTTCCTCTTTTGATAATCAATCGTAATGTCATATAATTAAATTATCTAGCATTTAATGTTATTCTTGTTAGTCTTATGGCCACAATGAAAATGGAGTTCCATCAAGAATTGATAAATATCGAATTCAACATCGTGGAAATGGCTGCTTAGAACTACGAACTAACGTAATTTGCATTAATTTCCGACGTTTAGTAATGCTTCTTGAATTCTCATTTCTTTTTACGTGGACCAGAATATCCACAAAACTTTAAAAAATAATTTAAAAAGAATAAAGCAAAAAAACCATGCATACAAACAAAAATTACTAAGCGTATTAGCATTTTATACGCTACGGCATGCGTTTGTTTTACCTTTTTCATCCGCTATTAGACGATGGCTACAGTGCCCCCTATAGTTTATTGGAGTTGCGAATTTGCGGGTCAATGAAAATACTCTTCTCAATTTTTGCATAAATGAGTGATAGACACTGTTCCTGCAAATATTCCACTTTTTTTATCCATTGCTTTGACGAAATTCTTCATCAATTATAACTTTATGTGTAAAGGAGGAATATTTTGTTTTTTAAATCGATTAGAGGAATGTTTTGGATCGTTTTTCCACCTGCAATATTTGTTTGCTCTCTGGCGGTTTCTTTTGATATGTGTTCATGTGTTGCCCTGCTATCTCACTCGCAGAGAATAGCAGTATTTTGTAAATCTAGTTGCAGACCAATGAGAATGGCAACAACTTTCAAAAACCGCCCATATGCTCCAATTCTGATGTGATTAGTCAATTTCCTGAAGCAATATCTTCATATTTTTGTAATATTCTTTCAATATGCAAGAATAAGATATGGGAACCGATGGCAGGGCATTTTCACGTGCTGAAAGACAAGTTCAACTACCGTGATCTTGCGTGAAGCCGAAATGATACGGAACACATACCGCAATCTGCTCAAAGTCGCAAAAATAAAACTTATCAAAGTGAATTCGGTTTCTACTTTCTTGTTATATATTCTATCAGTGTAATGAGTAAAAAAAACATGTGTCTATGGATCAAATGCATCTAAAAGAAAAATGTAGTAAACTTGTAACTGCTATGAGATAGCCTAATCCAAAACTCATAAATTAAACTTCTTAAAATTGAAGGATGATAGAAAATTTTTGCAAACATATTCATTTTCAGTACCTTAAAATCTATGAGAAATACCTAAAGTTCATTGAGGAACAGAAAATTCGTTAACATTTGTTTTTTAGTGTATGCTAAGTGTTTTCTATATTGAGTATAGTGTGATGTATGAGAGTTTAGTGCAACATAAAATGTTCTTCTATTCAATATGAACAGTAAATATGATTATAGTATATTATTACTATATACCTATGTCAATGAACTAATTCATGAAAACGATAACAAAAGTGCAAAAAAAAAAAAAAAAAAAAAAACTAAAGATAGACAAATAACGATGCATAATAAATTTTCATAATTTATAAAATTTTAAAATATAATATTTTTACGAAACAAAATTCAACAATGCTGTTTTTATTTTAAAGTAACCACCGTGGTGAATCCGTATGATTAATGGTTTCAATATTTCAAACCACTGTTTTTAAAACATCATTTTTTGCAATGATTGGTGAGTTTCCATTACTTTATTTTGATTATAGTATATTTCCTATCCATATTATTTAGTTCTTCAAGAATTAACCCTATGATAAAGTGACCTGTTTTTAGTTAAAGACGAAGATAATATACAGTGGTGGTAAAAAAAATTGCTTCACCCTCGCCGCAAATGAGAGGAACATCATCCCGACTGAATTCAACACACAGTCAAGCATCCTGTATCCCAGATGATTTGGGGATGTGTATCGGATCAAGGAGTTGGTCAGCTTCATTTTATGCAACGAACAGTAAACTCTCAGGTGTATATTGGCATTTTGGAGGAGAAATTGCTTCCTATTATCCGGAATCACTTTTCTTCAGTTCCAAACTTCATTTTCCAGGATGATTCTGCTCCGTGCCATAGGGCAAAACTGGTAAGTAACAACTCAAAAACCTTTGTCCTGTTATTAGACTTAAATTGACATAGGGTAAAGTAATTTTTTTTTCTCTAAACTCGCACGCAGGTTCAGAAATGGAAAAATGAGTATGGGGTCAGCGGTTCGCCTTGGCCGGGAAACAGCCCCGATCTACGTAAACAATTATCGGATTCCTGCAGTTAAATGTTTGTTTCGTAAGTTTTACAGAATTTCACATGCATTCATCGTTAATCGATCGACCAAAACTTCTCACATAATCCCATTATTGTGAAAATGTGAGGGTGATGCAATTTCTTTTTACCAGCACTGTAAGAGTCTGCTACTAGTTTTTACTGTAACCTACAAAAACAAACACTTCTATTTTTACATAAGCAATAAAGTGATCAGAGTATAGATTTCATACTGGTTTTCCTCAATAAAGTTATAGCTTATGGTAAAACTATTTGAAGTGTCACATATGCATATAACAAGTATCAAGAATAATATGGTCATTTGAGTCCTTTGCAAATGTAAGTCATAGTATTGTAATACGATACACTCATGTGAAATGTGATTGCGCTGTCATATGATTTTCGGGAGCCCGTACATTGTTACGTCACCTCGGTGACAGGTACTTGACCCTAGGGTAGTGATGTCATATGATTTTTGTTGCATTTCAAACGAGGATAACGAGTGAAAATTACGAGCTTAACTTTCAGCCTTAAAGGAGCATCATTGAGCCCTTAATGCGTCATTGTGTAGATATTTAATAAATAATATATCTCGAATTGCTAAAATTTCAATACATTTCTTCTGAGGCAGAATTTTAATCTAGTTTGCTTCTATCTGGGCAAAAATTGGCTCGTATATTAATCGTAGAATTTATGTAACTCAAATGCAACTACAGTGAAACCTGTGTATAACGATACTGTCTATAACGATAACCTGTCTATAACAATATTTTTTTTTTTGGCCCCAGCAAAATGTCAGCATGAATAATGAAACTGTCTGTAACGATAACCTAACTATTACGATATTTTTTTTAGGTCCAAACAGCATTGCTGTAGACAGGTTTTACTGTATTTTTCGGGGGTATTTCGGAGGTATATGTGATGTAAATTGTTCTGCTTGATTATCTACAAAATTGAAAGATACACTGATATTTTTTGTTATTAACATAGTTGAAAAAACACTAAACCGAAATAATAGGTGTATAAAGCTGCAATTTATGAAATGAAAAGTAGACAACAAAAACGTGGGTTGTGTTATTAGTTTTTTTCTCTTGATTTTGAGCACGCACGTTTTTGCCGTGTAATATTACGTATTTATGAAAATGAAAGCAGTATTTACTTATCATGCAACTGCATAGCCAATCGAATTCCTTATGTGCGGAAGCACAAGCATGAATTATTTGAAACGAGCGCAAACTTTTTTATTACCTAAACAGTCAAAATTGTTTTTGTACAATTTTTCAAACAATGTACGTGTAATGAACCGATGGCATTGCTTCAAGTGGTTCTAATCATTATTTTTGCTACTTTAGATACCTAATGATGGCTATGAAAACTTAAAGAATTAAAATGTTTATTTAAAACAAAAGTATTATAACTTTTTCACAATCTAAGAATACCTAAGGATGAAGATCTCTAAATTAGCCACTAATATAATAATTTATTGAAAAATTTCATCTTTCTTAGAATTTCAACTTCTTAAATCGTAAGTATCTTTCTTCTTTGATACTGCGTTACTATATTGATAACCATATTTCTAAGTAAATAAAACTGAACATGTTGTTCAGTTTTATTGAAAATAATTCGAAGGATTCTGTACTAATAATTAGAAGGCTAATTGCTGATATAAAATACTAGATCATCAGAAAATACCTTCCTACTCGTAGTGTTCATATCCTCCAAGAATTTATTTTATTATTTGGAGAAGAATATCTTGTTCGTCTTCACCAAGAGTTTATTCTGTGAGAAATTGAGGCATCAACATCGAATTCGCTTGTGGCTTAATTAGAGACGAAGCGTCGGGTAGCGCGAGTGCTTTGTAATTGAATGTGCATAATGAGAAACTGAGATGGCCACAAGATGGAAGGGACTGTTGGGGTATTTATTAACCCTCGCAGTTTTAGAACAAGCTTATTCGGCTGTGAAGTGATTAGTAAATGCTTGTAACAAACTCTGACGTTTTATTTTGTTCATCTACGGGTGGTATTGGTTTACTGTTCTTGGTGCAGATCATCGGTGTCACTGCTTCAGTCATTAAAGGGAGCTTAATTGTGGAACTGAATTTCATGGTTGATAATTGGTAAGTTTAAGGAATCAAAGTTTCTAACAATAATTCGTGGACGGTGTTACATTTTCGTGGGCAGGTAAAGGACAGTAACTGCAAATTTTAAAATTTTCCTCTTTTTCTGTATTTTTGTAGGAAGGTATTTCTGGCTGCGCTAGTGGGCTGTGCATACTTGTATTTTGCCGCTCGGTAAGTTTCATTCGGTATTGAGAATCCCCCCCCCCCTTTCCAAAATTTTGAGTTCAGGGCACCCTTGTTCCAATCATAAATCTTCAATTACTTCACGTTTCAAATTTGTGTTTAGTGATGGAAGAACAAACCACAAAATTTCCTTTTTATTCCATAGACCCACTTTTTAGAACTTAAAAACAGCTTCTTGTGACTGGGTACATGCGTCTTCGTCTTCAATCCTTTTCAAAGTTTGTGCTTTAATGATGCAGTTTTTATCATTCATATTTTCAGTGCAAAAATATGAATAATTTACTTACTTAGCTAATTACAAATAAGAGTTTTTCGTCGAATTATTGCACTGAAATTGAATCTGTTAGATTTTCCTTGTTATCAACGAGCATATACATGTATTTGTACATGTATTTAGTTCTATGATAAACGCACAGGGTGTTGCACTGATAGAAAAAAGTTATTTTAAAAAATATATTTTAGATAAACACATAATTCTTATTTTTTTATAATTTGATGCTCATCTCATGAAGTGTTCACCGCAGTTTTACAATATTAGCTAATGGAATGTAGATGGCACTAACATCGAAAACTGAAAATGTCTGCAAAAGAAAAAAACTACAGGGACGCCCGCCGCCAGAGTGGTTTGGTGGTCATTCCCCTTTAACCTTTGGTTTTAGCACGTATTTTATGCTTTAATACGACAGTTTATATTCATAAAAGGGCTGTTATAATCAAACCCTCACTTTCCAGAAGGCAAATTCTGACTGGCGTAAAATTGAAAATCGCTTGACTCTTCTCAGAAATACGAAAAGTGCGTACGTAGAAGTGTATTAACCTTCTGAAAAAAACTCTTTTTAAGTGAGAACCAAAATATTAAAAAAGAAATATGTTTCAATCTGAAGTTGGTTTTGTGAAGTAGTTATCAGGTGTTAGTTTTAAATGAAGAAATAAATACATTAATTACAATATATCTGTAAATGAAATCCAATTAACATTACAGTTAAGGGAAAAATTTAAATCTTGTAAAAATTAAAAAAAAAAAAAACAATACACAATAGAGCATTCAATGTACTACTTTCCAAAAGTTTTGAAGTGATATTAATTTTTAATGTGTTGGAGCTACATCACACAGAGATCAACTACTTTCTAAAAAATTCCCAATGCTATTAAATCAAAGTAGCCCCAAGACACAAATCCAGAGTTAGCCCTTTACGTGTTCCAAGAGGAATCCTTGTAAATGGTTTACAAAGCTTTCCTTTATCAGTGCGAATGATTTGACGATCTACTCCGAATCCTAAACCGCGGAACACTGATCCGATGGAAAACCGACACGTTTTCCACTAATAGCACAATTTGAGTTACGACTCAGGTGGAGATAACGTAAGAAGACGTGAGGTATTTTCTATCCATCCCACACCGGGATTGACGTATCTACCATTTCATACTGAAATCATGCAAATCCACCCTTTCTCAAACCGATTTTCCGACAGGGAGTCCTTTCTTTTTCATGATTTAAAATATGCATTTTATATGATTTCAGCTGTACACCATTCATTTTAATTTCTACTTAGGCGAACTTTTCGCCGATTTACGGTTAAGAAAACGAAAGATTCGAACAAATTGAATTTGGTAACCGTACTTACTACCAGAAACTTGCTGTTTTACTTTCTGTTAAGTTTTCTTGATATTTTTTTATATTGTTGTTTCACTCTATTTGAAAACATATAAAAAAGGAAAGGAACTATTGAATAATTTGTTAAATAAGTTTTGATATTGTCATTTAATCTTTGTGATAATTAATTAATTAATATTTACATGAAGCTCTTTCAGATATAAGCAAGGTAAAGTAGCAGCATTAATCTGGCTCTTCAGAAACTATGAAATATTCAGTTTTTAAAAATAAATTCATTTATTAACTTTTTTAAATACTGTGTATTCTTTGTAAAACTATACAAGAACTAATTGAAATACTAGGTTGTACAACATACATTTATCTTGTATTTTTTCCTATCACGGCACCCATAACAACACTGTTTAAATATTGCATATTTTTTCTGAAGTCTTGACTGATATATGTCGAATAATTTGTTTTTAAAAAGATATCATACTGATAATATTTAGCATTTTGATATGTAATAGTCGTTAGAGTTTACAGTTAGTTTGCTATGGTTTGTGTCGTTATAACAAGAGTTGCACCAATGACTTCTTCAAATAGAACAAACGACGCAAGACATCAGTTTCGAATTTTCGAATGAATCGCAGGGTAGAGATCCACATCGGCTGCTTACTTCTGTGAGTTGAATGGGGACTATCCTTGGCACTGTGGTAACTTCATCCGCTGCTTCTTCCATTTCCTCGTCTACGCAAATGTACTCTCCTTTGGAGCTGTCGAGACTGGGAGCCATAAGGTAGCCTCCATACTCCTTTGTCCAGTCTTCTGGGCAATCGGTCCTGGCTGCAAACATCATTGCTCTACTTTTGCGGCTTGACCTGCAATGCGAACAAGCGATGCTCTTTTCTGCCATTGAGAAAAATTTTTGCAGCTTACCCTGGTATCTGTAAAGAAATAAAAGTAAAAAAAAAGAAAAAAATAATAATTTGAATTTTGACATCTTGAATTCAAATTATGTTTTTCGCAATCACGAGTGTGTATGTAGGCGCGTGTGTTTGTGTGTGGGGGCATGTGTTTTTGTGTAGGGGTTATGTGTATGTGTGTTGGCATAAGTGTGTGGGTAGTTGTGTGTACGAATGTGTATGTGTGTGTAGGCATATGTGTTTGTGTCTGTGTGCCGGCATGAATGTGTGGGTAGTTGTGTGTATGTGTAGATGTCTGTATGTATGCGTGTGTATAGGTGTATGTGTTTGTATGTGTGTATGTGTGTGTATGTGTTTGTGTGTGTGTGCGTGTGTGTAGTTGTGTATGTACGCGCGTGTGCGTAGGACATGGATGCAACCTGGAGACGGCTTTCGCTATAGGAGCAGCATCGTGAGGAGCCCGTCGACGGTGATGGTGCGGAGGGTGGCGGTGAGAAAAATCAAAAGACGCCAAAAACAGTCAAATGAGAACAATAAGCAATCGTGATTGCTCAAAAATCAAAAACATTTAGCTATATAGAGAAATTTCAAGTGAAGAAAGATAATTTATAGTGAGTGAGTGCTGTGTAAAGCAGTGAATCATGTAATTTTTCTACTGCCTTGATTTTTGCCTGGCTTTAGTACAAAAGTAGGTAGGGGAGGCTTCTACCATCTTATGGAAAGATTTTAAGCAATATATCTCCGATGGAGCTGGGAAAAAAAACGTAAAGTTGCATTGTAGCAAAAAAAAAAAAAATAATTTCCAAGAGTGATGTTGATCATATAGTAAATACGTATTAGCTACTAGAAGTAATTTTTGCAATCTCTAGATTAATGAAATCGCATGGGAAAAAAAACCGAAGTCATATGACTTACTATAGTGCCTCGTTTGAAATATTTAATCCTGTAACCAGGTAGTTTTGATACTCTATGAAAGATGATGTGTTGAATGTGCTGCCTAGACTCAGATGTTTTGATAACTTGAAAAATCATGGTTTTCGGTAACCATGTTTTACGAGTATTTAGTTTTAAAATTATCTTTCCTCAAAAAAAAAAAAAAAAGGTGGGGGTGGGGGAGGGAGAAAAACATGTTGTTTTACATTGCCTCACGTCCCATGAACCGTTGTTTTAAGATATTTATCAGTAAGAGTATTTGTGCAAAATCGTTAAAAAAAAGTTATCCAGCTACCTTTTGGATCAGTTTGCTTCATTAGCAGGTTACATCAAATAGGTTGAGTCGTTAATTTTAAACTTTTTCGTTACTTTCGTTGCATTTTTTCAGCCGTTCCAAAATTTTCATTTAACATCAAATTCAATTAATGTCCATGACGGATACATAAAATCAGAATTAAACTTCATTTCTAATCTTAACTTTGGAGTTTTCGAAGCTTTTTAAAAAAGCATTTCCAACATTTGCTCAGTTTGTTAGCTTAAAAAAAAATAAAAAAAATAAAGAAACATTGACTTTGTTGAGTTAAAAAATAAAAACAAATCTTAGTATTGATAAGTACTCGCAATCAAATATTCTCGCTAATCCTTTTCAGTCGCTGTTTCCTTCAAATTACTTAAAAAGAAATTGAAAAGCTTCTTTTCAATTTTTTATAATGACTCTTTCAAGGAAGCGTAGTCTTATTGAAAACACATAACATATAAATAATACTACATAACGATCAAAAAATTTGAAGTAAAATTCAACGTTTTTAAACATAAGTTTTACTTTTGTATTAATAACGCGATTTAAAAATGCAAATAAAACCAACAAACCGTTAACTTACTTGAGAGAGCTAATCAATGCGCGATCCCGTGAAACGTCTTCGAGCTGTTCGAAACCATCCCTTTCTTCCAGAATTTTTTCAGAGCACAAAAAGTCACTGGAGCTACCATTTTGACCTACTTCAGAACCAATGGTGACTCCTGATAGAACCGTCTCTGTGTTAGATGGACACTGTTTTCGACCCCAGTGAATGTAATTAGCACCTCCAATCCTGGGCAACAATTCTGAAATATATAATATGAGTTATTATCCTAAGGCCCCCCTTGATACGGAGGCAACGCGATCTCAGTTATATTAAAGTTAAAGTTACTTCTCTCCCTTAAACCATAGTAAAGTTAATATGTTGTAACGTGTTACTAATTTATGTGTAAGGTTACTCTAGAATTACCTGTAAGCTGACACAGAAACTGCTTGAAAGTTTACCCATTACCAAAAATAAGCTTTCATTAGACTTTCTTGGAAAGTTACTCATTCCTAAAGTTGACTTGCATTGCAAGTGAACTATTTGATGATTTAAATAATCCAAAGCTTTTAAAAATGATCAGGTAGTAACTCATTTTTATAAGTTTGATGCTGAAATCATAAAAATAAACTAATAAGTTAAATACTTGAAACTACCAACTAAATGCTCATGTTTTCTTGCATTTGCTATAATAGTATAAAAACTTGCAATTTCAGGTCAAAAACCTGTTTTGCTCTTCGTCTTCTTTACGGCTTTTGCTTTCCATGCTGTATTCTATCCCTCGTTCATTCAATGTTGTTTAGATTCATGCTCTCCCGCAATCAATGTACATCAAACATTCTTACACCAATTCGAAATTAATTTCAACTACAGACAAAATATTTTTACAGCCCCAAGAGAGGACTGCCCCGGAAGGACAACTTCAGTCAAATGAGGACAATTAGCAATTCGTGATTGCTAAATAATAAAAAAAAAAAATTCAAAAAATCATAGTTACGCTCGTTTGCTTCTCACCAATGCCTCTATTATACCTTAAAGATGTTGACTTTCAAAAACCATTATTATAGTGGTTCCAATGGAGAGTCTAGGTGGCACAAACAACAACTAGAACAACAACAACAATGGATAGAGGCAAAGACTTGACATAGGTCCCTCTTCGACAACCCCTACTCTACACAAAATTTGCACAGGATGATAGAAAAAGAAATTAACCAAAGGTGTCAAAACAAGTAGATAAAATATAAAACCGGCAAATTTCCCAATATAAAATTAAACGTATGTTACGAATGGCGCTATACCATTGTAGATGGCATTGTGCAGGTCAAAAGATTGCACATGGCGCAAATTATTTCTGTGCAATTATGAAACCGTACTTGCCTTCCTAAACACAAATTTCTGGAACTTGAAGCACGGATGTCTTCAAGGAAAAAATATTTTGCTTACTTGCGCTTGACGTTGTACGTCTTAAATGAATTCATTTCAAACAAATGTGTTTAAACGAAAGATGTGCTGTATGCAACCAGAAAATTCACCTCTTTAGGAGCAACATATTAAGAATTTAAACTATTTGCACATATTCTTTTTGTCCACAGTAGTGTGATTTAATCAAGAAATAATGATCAACCTCATTTTAGACTCTGTGGTCGAAAATGCAGTGTTTACACTGCAGGAGCATAACTTCACACCGAATAAAATATTCCAAATCACACAAACTACTGTGCGCAAAGCATATGCGTAATTTTTTCTTAAGTAGTAAACATTATTTGGGGAGTTACTGTTCATTTATTGCTCAAACTTCGTAATGAGACAACTGTTGACAACTTTAGAGAAGATTAAACCTAAAATCTAATAACTCATTCTAGTTATCTCTGAGAAAACCTGATTAACCAAAGCAGGAAAATGCAGTAAAGCTGGTTTCAGAAAGAGGATTAAACTCCATTTGACATTCACTCAAGATATAAGGAATCGTGACCTAAAATAATGAAGCACAAATTGAATAGATGTCGTTTGGCTAAAAGCAACCTATGAAGAGAGCTGTCCAAAATACGATGGGAGAGGAAAAAAGTCTTTCAAAGCACGCGATAAGTATTGTTTCCTGTCAAAGGACCCATGATCTCTATCATGGCAGGCTCCTACGTATGATCATCGCGTGATTCAATGAGTTTGTATAAAGGTACCATTTTAATTATGGCAACAAAATTTGTAAAAAGTTTAGACTCTTTAAAATGATATTGTCAGAAGAAAATATGAAAAAGTAAACAGAGGAGAAAACTATTTCGTAATAAGGCAAGACTTGACCACATAACTGACTGTTTAGAGCATCTTCAAAAACAAGAAAATTATTTCAGAAAGATCTGCAAACTTAATTAATGTAGAGTTCGATTTCAAAAAAGAGTTATGTTTCAGTAGATCAGTTACTATCCACCGGGAATCAGTATAGTGTTGACAGAAAGTGTGAATTTTTTTAATTGATAAATTCACCAGTATACTGCTCTTTCTATTGTATGCTGGAAAGTCGCCAGTCAAGGTATGACGGGTGAAAATTGTTTCTACTCTTCTATATTTTAACGAAGAAATTGCCTGTTTGGTGATATTTTGATAGCTGAAATTTCAACCCTAACTCCAGTGCATGAATCCTAAACTACAATGGATAGCGTTAATTTTCAACCACTTTTTTGATTCTTCATTTCCCTAAAATGACGTCTCACCAGTAAAACAGTTAAATGACTGGATCGAGTTCAGCCTTGTCCCAATAAAGCCTTTCCTTGCATGTTAAACATTACCAAAGCATATTATCGAATTATCATGCCGTGGCTCGAGTTTCACTGTTGAAACACACGGGTTACTCGATCATCGCTATTATTTATATGAGGGTGACATTATATAGTTTATGTGTATTGCTTGCTATAATATTTTACGCTATTACGAATTTTTCATTCTAAGAATGCTCGTTCTTATATATTGAGAGTACTACAGTCGAGTCTCGACTTACGCGAGGGATGCGTTCCAAGACTCCTCGCGTAAGTCGAAATTTCACGTTGTGGAAAATTATATGTGTACACATTTTTTAAACTTTACCAAATACTTTTTTACACTTAAAAACATTCCCCAAACTGCTCTAAAGCATTCCTTAACCGTACATTACAATTCTTGCATAAAGAACTGAACTTTTAGTGTATTAAAAAAATAAATAACACTTATTCAACATGAAATATTTTAAGATGCACAAAATGAATGATTAATGGGAATGAAAGACAAAATAAAACACGGTACGCACAGAATGTAGTAAAATTGAACTGTTGCACTATAATAGTACAGTAGATACAGTAACAATATTTAAGAGTTAAAAAATAAAGGCAGTGATGATTTATACTCCATAATCGGATCGTTATTCTTATCTAATACATTTTTAAATACGGTTGCTTCGCCTTTTCTTTTATAACGATTCAATTTGTGCCAACATCTCCTATTCCTGATCTCTTTATTAATCCTCAATACAAGAGCAGCTTCCATTTTCATAATATTTACTTTACTAGACTACCCTGCAAGCTTCAATATTGAAACTAAGTTCTGAACTTTTACGGATACCTTTTTTGTTGTGACTTTTAATTGTACGTATGGAAGATTCACTCGTACTTATTGTCGCGCTACCGTCGGCGTTTTGTAGTTGTTCAAGCATATCGAGAATCGTAGTCTTTTTTTCTTTTTAAATTTTTTTATCAGATACTTTCTTTTTCTTTCCATCTTCACAAACTTTAGATGAAGGTGACACTAAGGTGCCATTATATTTCATCAATTTTTATATTTAGAATGAAAAAAATAAATAAAAGATGCTGAGTGGTTATTTGATGCACTAGACTAGTTTGGTGTGCGAACTTTAGCTGTCAGTGATGCTTAAAGGGATGTAATAACATTCCAGAAATCAAAATTTTGTTGCCAATAACGGAGCTGATACTTCCTTCCAAGCAAATTCGTGTTGTGGGTGAAAAATTCGCGTTAGCTTTAAAATTTGTTACTCGTGAAAAATTCGCGTTATAGCCATTTCGCGTAAGTCGAATCGCGTTGCAGCGGGAGTCGACTGTATTCGTAAGTTGTTTTTAAGTAATTTTAAAAATTGATTTGACACTAAGAAAACGTTTATATATTGTCACAACTAAGAATATCGCTGTTGAAAGCTCTGGCAATGTGAATACTCTTCACAAAACAATACTCTTATACAACATGATGCTTAAAAGTGTGAAACAAGCCAAGGTTCCGTCATTAAAATCATTAAGTAACAAAATGTGACTGATTCAAGTTCACCTGGTTGGAAAGGTGATTGCTACTGAAAGCGTACAAGTGCCTGAGACGTAGAATTTCATACTAGAAATTGAAAAATAGATTCTTAAGACTGTTTTGGAGCTTACACAAGACGTATGATGTTGGTGATAGTTTATGACTCAGCAACTCTACGTAGTCTGTTGCCGGTTGGAGAGATTTTTCCTTGCTCACATTAATATGCGCAAGGGTCTAATTACGTTGGAAGAAAGATATATTGGATAATGTCTTTATTTTGTGAATACTTAACAGAAATATTTGTTCAGTTGAAGTGAGAAAATGAGGGTTTTTATTAACGACTACAGTTTTTCCATCAGAAAAAGTATAAGTAGACAGAAGAACCTTTATTAGCGTACCATTAATGAAACTTGCTTGTTGAGATTGATTGTATCGGTAACTGAAGCGGAGGTACCCAGACACATTGCCACACGTGGCTTTACTAAATCGCGGTAAAATTGTAAGCTGCACGAGGTTTTCGTAATTACATGTTCAACGCTGAGATTGGTTTAAGGTTCAGTTTCATACATTTGGTAATGTTTCACATTTGGTTTTGTTTACGCAGCAAACATATTGGTATCGGAGCGTGTACATATTCGAACTTTCTTTCAGTTACTCGCGTGCTGAAGGTGCTAACATGTTTTATTAATTTAGTCCCCTTCAGTGTAGTCGCAATTTCGCGTGCTGTAGTTGGGGATGTGTTTTTGCGAATTTGTTCGTTTTGTTAATTTATTTCGCAGTATTAAGCCACAGCAATTGATTTTTTTAGACAACCAACCGTACTGAAATTAAATACTCTAAAACTAAGTTTTTGCAGCCGCTAATGAAGATTTTGTACAAAAAGTATATTTCACCCAATAATTTATTGAATGAGCAAAATAAATAAATAAATAAATAAATAAAATAAAATAAAATAAAATAAAATAAAATAAAATAAAATAAAATATAAATAAATAAATTAATTAAATAAATCAAAATAAAGTTACACACAATTTTATAAGAGAGAGAATATTAATTCTTACCTGGCGCTTTTTGATACTGAAAAAAAAAAAACAATTTTTTATTCAAAAGGAAAAAAAATGAATACATTAAGTGCAAAACGAACTAAACTTAATTGTGTATTTTATAGAAATGAGTTTAAATGGAAAAGAAAACTTCTAACAAAAAATAATTTTTAGTAGAAAAACATACTCTAATGATTAAAATAAGTGTTTCATTTCTGTTGCATTTACCATGAAAGCCGTTTCTTGATCTTAAGTCAATTATGGGATGAAATATTATGCATTGTCTGTATCGTGTTTCAAGCAACTTGTATTGCATTTTACAAAAACGTGATTGTCAGTCGTTCCTTTGATTTTTTTCTTTTTTTTTTTTGTTGTTAGGAAAGTTCTCTAACAGTTTTCGTTCTTTAATAAATTCTGAAGAACAAATAAACAACAAAAATCGATGCATTTAAATGGATTGTAATTTTAATTACGGTTTACGTGCTTAAATTTTAGGCGTAAAAAGTGAGAAGGTATCAGTGGTGTTATTTTCTTCATCTTCATCTTTATTAATAATAAAGCTGAAAGTGTCTCTGTACGGATCTCTGTCTGTCAGGACCTCTGTGACGCGCATAGCGCCTAGATCGTTCGGCCGATTTTCATGAAATTTGGCACAAAATTAGTTTGTAGCATAGGGTTGTGCACCTCGAAGCGATTTGTCAAAAATTCGATGTGGTTATTTTTCTAGTCCATTTTTAAGAACAAAATCATCATAAGATGGTCGAGTAAATTGAGAAATTATCATAACGTGGAACCGTAACATAGGCACAAGCCAATTGGCGAGATACGAAATTATCATAACATGGAACCGTAACATGGGTACAAGTCAATTGGCGAAAAAATTCACCATACATTTTTTGTAAATATACAGGCGAACCAAAATACCTTTAAATTTTTCTATTACGGGCAAAGCCGTGCGGATACTACTAGTAGGTTAATAAATCAGCATTGAAGCAGTTTATTCAGTGACTGTTACTAATTTTTTAAGCTTTTATAACTTTCTAGATAAAACATAATTTATTCTGAGATTGAATTTAGAATTTTTAATGATTTGTTGCAAATTAATTGCAGAAATAAATTTCATCATGTTAGCTGAATTTATATTCTTATGAGTAAAACTTACAATTTCCTTTTGCAGTGCTTTCAATTTCCGGGAATACTTGTGGGGAAAGAGATACTCTCCGTCCTTGTAAGCTTCAAAAGCAACTCTGATCGGGTCAGTAGAGGCTCCTTTGGATATGTCTAGTTCGGTGATGGTTCGCAGATAAACCGCATACACCGCATTTAGTTTGGTTGAGAATGCTAAAAGCTGTAAAAAGCAAAACAAAGTAGTTTACTTAAAACAGAAACAAAATCCTGTTATTATCATGTTGATACACCTTGATTCATATAGTACGTAGGCTACTATTTATATTTCTGGCCTAATAGTGAAAAAACAAATTTTTATCATCAAAATTGGTTTTATTGTTTCTCAAAATATTCTCAATGAAGTTCTATACACTTTTGCATACGTTTGAACCAATTTTCGAAGCAATTTTTCCACTCTGATTTATGTAACTCCAAAACATGCATTTTAAATGCATCAACCGTTTCTTCAGGTGTCGAAAATCGTTGTCCACGTAATTTATTTTTGATGTAAGGGAATAAAAAAAAGTCATTGGGTGCTAAGTCAGGGCTGTACGGCGGATGACCCATTAATTCAATGTTTTAGCCTTTCAGAAATTCCTTTGTTTGAGCCGATGTGTGAGAGCTCGCCTGTCATGATGCAGAATGATTCGCCTTTTGTTCTGCTTATTTCGAATTTCTCCGGTGACTTCTAGCAAACAAATTGTCGTGTACCATTCAGAATTGACTGTCCTGCGTTGCTCTAATGCCACTGTTGCCACGTGACCGGTAATTCCGAAGAAACAGGCAACCATTTGTTTCGATGTGCTTCTCTGTTGAACAACTTTTGTTGGATTTGGTTCGTCTTGAAGACCCATACAATCGATTGCTGTTTTGTTTCCGGCTCATATGCATAGATCCATGATTCGTCACCTGTGTATATATTATAAACAGCCTTTGATACCCCTTTAACATATTTTGTCAAAATTTCTTTGCACCAATCGGCACGAGCCTTCTTTTGAACGTTTGTCAGATTATGCGAGATCGAACGCGAACAAAATTTTTTACGGTCAAATGTTCATGTAAACTTTTGTTGATGCTTGTCATACTAATGCCCAGAGCTCCCTCAATCTCACGGTATGACACATGACGATCTTGCTTTATCAGTTCGCGCACAGCGTCGATAGTTTCTGGCACAACAACCGTTTTCGGACGACCTGCACGGAATTCGTCCTAGATCGAACATCGACCACGATTAAATTCGTTATACCAGTTTTTTACAGTGCTGCAGGATGGTGTTTTATCGCTGTATAAAGAATTAAGTTCATCAAAGCAATCTTGTCTTGACAATTCACGTCGAAAGTTATGAAAAAAAAAATCGCACGAAAATTTTCACGAGTCAATTCCATTTTTTTAGCGAGATAAATTTTTACTTTTACTGTAAACAACACAAATCAAGCAAAAATGGCAAATCTTTCAGAAGAAATTATGTTTAAAAACATCGAACTTCCTATTTAAATCGTCTGCTGTCGCCTAGCAATGATTTCTGTTTCCAAGGCCAGAAATATAAATAGCAGCCATCGTATTAAAGAAAAAAAAAAGGCATGAGATATTTAAAAATACAGGTGAAATTATTTTTCATTGTAAAATAAGAAATAACAAGATAAAAGAACACAAATTTCAGACTACTGCAGACACGTGTTTCGGCGTTACAAAGAACGCTTTTTTCGACAGAAATGAGCTTAGGGATGAAATGACATCAGGAAAAAGCTTTTATCGGATGTCATTTTAACAATAAGCTCATTTCTTTTGCATTGAAAAGGCGTTCCTTGTAACGCCGAAATACTTCCCTGCAGTAATTTGTAATTTGTGCTCATTAACTTTGTTATTTCTTATTTTACTTTTTGAGCACACAGATAGTTATTCAATTCAATTAGTTTACATTGCTTGATGGAAATAAAACTTGTGTCAAGACTGTTTCAAGAGACATGTCACTATGCCTCTTGAAAATCATTTGCAACGCAAGAACATAGACATGATATCATTTAATTATGAATAATAAATACTAAAATTATGCGTAAATCAATGTAATGATTATTGAAACAATCATCATTATTATTTATGCTATTATTATGCTGATATTAAGAAAAAAGCTCCTCTTGCTTTAAATAGTGAGAGCTATATATTTAAAATGATTTTGGAATTTCAAGAAAAATTTCTTTTTGTTAGACGCAACATTTCCTTTGTTGGTAGCTAAACACATCAGAACGTAAGTGCGTCAAATAAAGCTACCCGAAGATTCATGGCCCAGTATATCGCTCATTTATGACTCGATTGGCTCGAAGTTTTGCCCATTCATCCCATGACTCAAAAAAAAAAAAAAAAAAAAAAAAAAAAAAAAAAAAAAAAAAAATCACGTGACGATTTACATTTCAGTTACATTTTTCAGCAGTTTTTACAAGGCAAGGCGATTTGGTCTTATTAGGAACACAATTCCCCAACAAGGATAACTCTGAAAAAAGGACAAAAAATATTATCAAACTAGAAAAAATAATGTTTATTGACAATACAAAAACATATCAAACTACATTTGATAAACTCAAAACATTATCAAAAATTCCACATTTACTGTATTGGAAAGGAGAAAGATCAATCGTCACATTCGATTTCTTCGAACTTCACATTCGAAGAAATCGAATCAATCGATTCAAGGAATCGTCATCAATCGACACATTTCACTGATGAGTCGTTATTTTCTGTTTTTGGCCACACAATTCCTGCGCACAGTTCGTTCAAGTAATGAAGCAAAAGAATCCTATTCTTCTCATTATATTCCTGTGCCCTAATAAGGACACCAGAGGTCCTAATAAGGACACTATCGAGTGTTAATAAAGCGAACCATGGTCTTGTTTGGATACAATCTACTTTTTAAGGTAATCAAATCACTGCCAAAAAGGGCGTTACACAACGACCTGTTTCGTTTTGAATTCGTCAACTACATAAATTGTTAAGCTTTTTGATGCTATTAAGCTGCAGTGAACTAGGAAGAAACAAAACTTACTGTAAAATAAAATCAAGAAAATTTTACAAGATTCTTTTGTCAAACTGTTGCTATACTTTAATCTCTTAATAATAATTTGCTTGTTGATAACGTTTCACCATCAGTTAGCTTATGGTGGTATATAATTTTCTATGTATAGTTATTTTTGCTCTCGATAAGATGACGATCAAACGAATTTTTGCTATCCTAAGTCAAAATATGTGAGTTTGGTCTTTTTGATTTACATGGCCTTATTTGGCACACCCATATTATTAAAGTATAAAAAATCATCAGTGGATAATTTTTCAAATTAAATGTGTCAGTTATTCCTGGAAGAGACAGTTTTGCCTTCTGATTTTCTTACTTTAGCATTGATATGTTCAGGGGCATCAGGAGGTAGAGCTGCCAACCACAGTTTGAACTGCCTTCTAGTTTCCGTCAAATCGTCAAAATGAGCTTCCAAGTCATCTAATTCGTCTGTTAGAGCTCTGAAATTAAAATTAGGAAACAATCATGTTTGTACCGATTGTATATACAGTGAAATTCGGTTACAACGAGCTTCAAGGGACCGCAAGTTTTGTTCGTTGTAACGAAATTTTGTTGCGATGGAATTCCAATAATGCAATGAAAGTTAAATCGAGACTAAATATTTATTTCGTTGAAACGGATATTTCGTTTTATTGGTATTCGTTGTAACGAAAATTCACTGTATTTATCCTTATATATTATTTCTGTAGCCTGTTTTTGGTTTCTACGCGAGATTTTCCTCAATTCTTGATCGATTTCTTTGATTTACACCTTATTTTAAGGCTTATCGTGCAGGCAACTGACGAAAAATAGACCCACGGTCTAAAAATTGTTTTTTTCGGGCAAAAAAACCTATTTTAAAGAACCAGAATGAGGTTTTCGGTTAAATTTATAACTTTAGCTTGCACTGTTACCGACAGAGCTGAATAGCTTGATCGGCAGAGCGTTCGCCTGGTTTGTTGGAGCGTCGTACTATTAATCAGAATGGCGCCAGTTCGAATCCGTGCCACTATATATCTCTTTAATGTTTCTTTTTTTCCGTCAGATGCTCACATGGGCAGGACTGTATTTGCCACAACCTGTTTTTTCACATGCAAAATTACTGATTTTTCACGTGTCACTCAGCCACACATTTGATGATATTTATATTTGCATTGAAAATACGTACAACCAAAAGGGGAACGATGATCAAATTATCACAACGTTGTATTTAACGAGGTTTTGTTACTGATGTCTTCAAATTACATGCCTTCTCTTGTGCGCTTACTTTTTTCTGTTTACTTTTTTCGGTTTTCTTCATAATATTCTTTCTTTGAAATTTTTAAAGAGCGAAATACCTTATGAAACGATTCGAAGTACAGTGCGGAGTTCCACACGGGTCGACTAGTATGTTGTAAAAGTTTAAATAATTACTTTTATTTCAACGATAAACTTTGTTAATAGTACCATAGAAGAAGACATTGGATAAGCTTAACTAGATTGGACACTTACTCTTACAAAAGTCAAATCGAAATAAGATAAAAAACGACCATGAATAATGAATTTTTAGATTTTACTCATAATTTGATAACTTTTCAAACTTTAGAAATAATTTAAGAAACACAAGGGGCCTTAAAAACGATGGCGAATTTAATACTTTTGTGAAAGTTGATTCGCAGTTGGCTGTTTGTGCTGGAGGCGAAAAAAGCTCATAAAAAGCGAGAGGGAAACCGATAAATGAATATCTTCAACAACTATTTCAGATCTCAGTTCTTCTGTACATCTCCCCCCCCCCCTCTTTCTATGAATGGAGATCATTAGAGACTGCAGAAGATTATTCCCCTTCCTCTTGATGTTTAGAGTTTTCAGCTTTGTACAAAAAACAGCAAAGAAAAAGAAATCTCCCGAAATATCCAGGAAAATTGGCCACCATGACTGCAGAACAAGGATAGGATGTGTTTTTATATTCGCTCTGATACTCTTTTATTGACTAATGAAACGTGAATCTGATCTCAGGGAGCGATCACAATGGATAATCAATGTGAAATACCTCGGATTGTCTGGAGCGTAAAAGTGAGAGTATTTCTAGGAGAATAAGAACATTTTTTTTGAATATAAAAGACATCCGCAAGGTTGTAATAGACAATGGCAATGCAACAGTTGTAGTAGGAAAATGTGAGGCAAAGTGAAATGGAAAAATATTTTAGACAGTTTGCAGCATCTCCTATCTTGCACTATTTTAGCTATGATATTAAAGTAAAAATGTACCTACTTGATTCTAATCCGAAATTAGAAGCCTCAAAATAAATGAATGAATAAATTTAAAAAAAATGAATAAAAATGAAACAGAAAAAAATGAAAATAACTCAAGGACTATGATAATATGAGTCAACTCCAAAATTTACAATCATATTGTAACAGTTTGTGGTACATCAAAAGTATTTTTGTTATTTTAACTGATAAAGTTCTTGTTACTAACATTTAAAATATTATTCGAGTAGTTCGAGTAGTAATTCAGTGTAGTATTTATTTATTGTTTATTACCTTAATATTCATTCATTAACTGAGCTAATTATGAAAAAAATATTTTCCAGAAACAAAGCGAAAATATTTCGTATAGAAATATTTTGATTTTAAATTGGCACAAATTGATAATTAAAATTTAAAGTAATAATTTTCCACATTTATTTGAAGGACCAAAATTTACTGCCAAAAATGAAGAGTAATATTTCAATCTAAGTTTTATTATAAAATACATTTTTCTTTCTTTCTGTACTGTAATTTTAAAAACGAATTTAGAATTTTTTCATTTTACAACATACACGTTACTTTAACCACTTCATTCTGCTTTATATTCCCCAGCTGTTTGATAGGTTTGAAATGCTGTGTTTTAGAATGATATATGATGAATTCAATATTGTGTTCCCAATGAATCAATTTACAGAAAAATCTTTAGCTGTGCAATGTGTATACCTTTCCACTTTAATGTATCACTTTAGAAAACATTAATAGTTATCTGTCGAATTAGCTATAAGTCTCATACTTTGATCAACGTTTTCAAACGTTTTCAAAATGTGAGGCATAAATATGTTGCGGTTAAGAATGGCATGGCCTGAAATTCCTTACCTGTCCTGTAAGTAAGGTGGATATCCTGAAAGGAGGGAATTCAGGGGGTAGAGTTCCATTTTGATGGGGTTTCCCATACCTCCATTGACTCCTTTAACGTGAGAGGGAAAATCATCCACCAGCTCAATAAGTCCATCTACTGTGTGCGGCACGCCATTTAGTGGAACCGATGCATAGTATTCTATCTCGATAGAGCTATCATCCTGCCCAGAAGCTTGAAGCATTTCCAGTTTACCTAAGAAATAATAAGAATGTGAGCACTTTATTTTGAGTCTTTTTTGAAGTAAACAAGAACTTTGTTTTACTTCAATTCGTTGTCTTTCAAATTTTCAAATGTTTTTTTTTTCATGGCAATAAAAACACATTGCGAAACTTTATTTTAAAAAAAGTAGGAAACTTCGTGGCTGTTTTTCTTTCTTTCTTTCTTTTTTCGTATATATTCTTTTTATACAAAAATTCCTTACGAGTTTCTCATTTGCATTTTTTATTTAAGTACACAAAAAGTTAATAGTTCAGTGCAGATGAACGCCTACTTAAAAAGATTTATGCTCCTTTAAGTTGAAATAAACAACGGATAGCTCAATTAGTATTATAAGGTCGTGAATTTATGTTATGAATCAAATTAATGAGAGGGTTATTAGTAGTCCAATGACGCATGTTCTTGTAATTGTTAAAATCAAAATATCCCCTGTCGTATGTCGAATAAAAATGGTCATGCTGATTCAAAGCAATTTCAATTTTCGAAAGTGGCATCAGCGAGTGGCTGTTTTTTTTTTTTTTTTCGCTTTGACAATTTTCAGTTTTTAAAGCTTGATTTTTAGAAAAAAAAAAAATCTAACCTTTAAGATCTAATCCAAATCCTCCGCCCGAGGTGTGCACTCCTCCCTCAAATGCCCCCCGAATTTTCTGTTGGTCTTGCTTACTAGAAGCAGTGATTCTCACCGATGCCACTAAGTCACCTCCGTAGGTGATGCTTCGACAGTAATGTGTTCCAAGTACTTTTGAATCCATTGAGTTCCAACCAGGACTTGGAGACAACCACGTCGGCAATGTTTCCGTCATCTGGAACAGAGCATTGAAAATATCAATTTACAAGCTAATAACTTTTACTTTTGTATGCTAGTTAAAAAATAATAACTTTTTTACGTAAATTAGCACTTAAATGTTAAAAAAGAGTTGGCGGAAAGGTGTAGTGGTAAGATATCGGCCTCTTACACCCAAAGGCACAGGTTCAAACCTAGCTCAAATTGGTAGATTTCCAAGATGGAAAAAAAATAATAAATAAATAAATAAATAAATAAATAAAATGACAGCGTCCATGTCGTATGATTATGTGAGCTGTAAAAGATCCCTTGAGCACTCGTTTGGCTTGGGGTGCCATTGACAAAAATAAATTCTTTGTGCAGTTTTGCATCGAATAGATCCCAGTTGCCTCCATCTGTTGAGAAACTGGACGTCAAAATTTTCCTGGTAATGGCGTCCGCCGATAGTGGTGATACATGATAGGAAGGATGCTATATCGGAGACTTACACGAGGTCTATAAAAGATAGTGCCTTCAATGCAGCCTTATTAAAAAAATGGGAAAGGACTGAACCAGCAAATGCGATCTGTATATAATTCAAAATTTTGTTGTTATTTCAAGACTTCATCAGATTTCTAAATCAGCATGCTGTTAATTAAGCCGCCAGGGACATTGTTTTAAAAATCCACGCAAAAGATAGTCAAACTAAGTCTGACTCACCGTTTCAAAATGTACTTTTATAAGTATTTCGAGCGCGTTTGATTTTGAGGAACTATCCTTGAGGTACTTTCCTTCTCCTCCAACATTGACGAGGCCAGCCTTTATCTTGAGGGACAACCTTCCGTCGATGTCCAAGAAGTTTCTGATCTCTTCTGCGTTCTCTACCATTCTATATTGGGAGTCCGTGTAGTGGTTCTCGATTCTCTAGAACGAGAAAAAAGAAGAAAAGTAGAGAGCAAAATCAGCTGAAAAGCGATTTTCTACAGAATTTGATATACCGTGCTGCTACTCTGATAATTAATTCTTCGTGTGGGTTTGAAAATAACTTTACTTGTAATATTTTCCGGTTTTGAGATTTTTTCAAAGAAACATGATTTTTTAAAGGAAAAAAAGGCCAAATATTTTTAAAAAAAGCGAAAAAGAGTTATAAACGTATAAGTGCATATTTCAAAATAATTTCTATGGTAAATTTCAAAATACCAGCTCAAAAGAAGTGCTTGTTTAGAAGGTTGAGCTATTTTTATCTTTTCTGATTCTACAAAATGAATACTCATTAGAAAACTGCTTAAAAAGTGCAAACAATAGCTGCCGAAATGTCGTTGTTCTTGTCGTGTGCCAGCGAAACAGGCAATTAGGGGTGCGCTGCTTCACTTTTCCAACTGTACCGTAATTTCTTGTGAAGTCCAACTTCCACAGTACACGCATGCCATAAGAATCCGTTTATAGGCTAGGCAACCATTCACAGCATATCAACACATTCACACAAAGGAAGGACAAGGACAGGTGAGAGAAAGTACGTCCAAGCCCGTGCCGGGGTTCGAACCCGAACCTTCCTGTCACAGTCAGACTTCTCTGACCACTAGACAAGGTAGGCGGCGCTGAAATATCATAGCAGTTTATATAAGCATCATGTAGAAAAAATACTACATTCATATTGTTAATCAAATTAAAACTTTTTAATATTTTTATTTTTTACTATAGAAAGTACTAGTTCATCCAGACTTGCTTTGCTGTGGAATTCTTGTAAACGAAGCCCTAAGGTTCCAAAGAATCATGGGTGGAAAAGGCTGCTATATTTTTTTATTATTCAAAATTGAGGTTTAACCAGAAATGGTGCGAGTCAAATAATCCACTTACCATCGCATTCTTGATAGCAGTCTCAGGGAAGATCTGAACGCCAGGCTGGTCCTTCCCTAGGTGGTACGTACTCCCAAGCATCATGGGAATGACGTACATCAAGACGGAGGAGCCCATATCCTAGAAATAGGTAGTCATGTGAAAAGTACGAAATTCAGCATTTATGGTTCTAGCAATGATTTGATGCTCCTTTTAATGTAACAAGAAGTTCCATCCATAATTTAATTATGGATGGCCTACTTTTACGTATACCAATATCACCTTTCTAAAACCTAATTTATATTATCTTAATTAGGTAAGACACCAAAAAATGTCAAACATATCCTTTTAACATTTTAAGCTTATTTCTAGAAACAACATATGCCTCGTTCAACTGATGAAATAGATATAGGGAAAAAATAAATAAATAAAATTACAAAAAAAAAAAAAAAAAAAAAGGAAAAAGCAAATAAAGTAGTACTAGCACCTTTTAACCAATGCAGCTAATACCTTACTTTCATAAAAAGGTTCTTAAATCGCTTTCGAAAAGAAAAAAATATTAAAAATTAAAAGCTCATCAAGCAAATAACATTTTACCAAAAAAAAAAAAAAAAAACTTAATAGTTAAGCTCTTTTTTCAGGGTAAAAATAAAGCGTCTCGGATTTTTGTCCCCCCCCCATTACTAAAAAATTGAAACAAATATTAAATATGCTTTAGAGTATGAATAAAAATATTAAATTGTCCACATGCATGAATACATTTTGCCTCAAAAAAAAAAAAAAAAAAAAAAAAAAAAAAAAAAAACCACCTGCGCAGATCTTTCCATTAAAACATAAAGGACTCCGAATTTCCTTTTACTTCTCGCTGCCAAAATATAATAAATAAATTGAAACTTCAAAGAATAAAATAAAAAAAGTATCAACACTCATTATTTCACAGTAAAAAATAGGGCTACAGAGTCGGAGTCTGGTTGATTTTGGGGTTAAAGAGTCACAGTCGGTCAGTTTCCCTTGATGTTCTCAACTCTCATTGAATGCGGAGTCGAAGTCAAAATCGGATTGAATTTGGAATAAAGGAGTCAGAGTTGAAGTTGGGAGATGAAAACTTAAAACTTTCAAGAGTCAGAGTCGATTACCTCACCCCCGAGCCTGCATTTCTGCCAAATCTGCAGAGTAAGAATCGGAGTTCGACTAAATCTGCAGTACAGGTAGCGGAATCGGAGTCGACGGAAATGATCTAAAATTTAAGGAGTCGGAGTTGAAAGTGGGTCATTTTCCTTCCGACTTAGCAGCCCTGGAAAAAGCATTTGCGCTTTGGATTCCTTTCATATTGATTCAGTCATATTTATTTCTGACATGCGTCAATGTTAAATCCACGAGATATGGTATTTCGATTTTTATTGACATTTTTTTTTCTTTCTATTTCTTAAAAACCCAAAGTTCAGAATATATTCAGAATCAGCAGTTTTTGCCATTTTTGTGTGCCAAAAAATAACTTTTTGTATTGTCCTCAATGATAAAAATTTTGAACTGTTCAAAAATACCCTAAAAATTATTAAAGCAAAAAAAAGAAAGATATATTTTTTCTATACATGTTTTTTCTCAAGAAATTTTTCCAACAAAGAAATTTTTCCGACTGTTTGAAGCAAAACCACCTTTGAGTTCGGGATCTATATTTCTCCGTAGGCACTAACGTTTAGATTTTTTGAACTGTTCAAAACTAAACTCAAAAATTTCTTCATCAAGAACTTTTTCCAACAAAGCAAATCTGCTTTTGAGTTCGGGATTTATATTTTCCCTAAATTTTCATGTTGTTGCTTTTGTAAAAGTTTTTTGAGCTGTTCAAAACTGAACAAAACATTGCTCAAATTGAAAAAAAAACTTTTCTCTAAATATTAATCATCAAGAGCTTACTTAAATAAAGTTTGTTTGAACAAAATCGGTCTTTAAGTTGGTCTCTATATTTGCCTTAAATTTCCCCACAGGCGCTGGTTTTAAGATTTTTATAATTAAAAGAAAAATTCATATCAGAAAGGGAAATATGGGAATGAGTTGTTCTCGCTGAGATCTTTCTAGCAAAAAATGTTTGTTCAAATCAGCCAATTTTATCAAAAGTCATTAGGAATGGGGGCAGAAAGAAGGACCGACAGACAAACATTTACCCCCTCCCAATACATTGTCTTGAACTATAGGGTCTGGTGGGGTAAAGTGGTCATAAAATCGTAGGTTTTCAACTTAAGTGGATAATAAAAACAATAAATTCTTTAAACATTTCAACTTTTTTTGTTGTTATGTTACATTGCATTATTAAAGAACACGGTGCATTGCATTTCAGGAAAAAATATTGAATTTAAGTAGTTTTATAACACTTTCATTTCCCTTTGTATTTATGACCACTTTCCCCCATGGGATGGAGGAAAGTAGTCATAGCATGGGGTAAAGTGGCCATAGTTTAAAAAAACTGCAAAACCGTTACAAATACCCCTAATTTTTGTATATTTCGGTTATTTTTATAGTTACAAGTATATGTACGAGTATATACGGGTATACACGAGTCTACTATACGTATCGTGTAGACATGAGTAAACATGTTCATATATGAATAGATACATGTATACATCAGATGTATGCACATGCTTACTCAAGTATATACGTGTATACACGTATATACTCACGCATGTATACGTGATTACCTATAGGAGTGTATATGGGTCTACACGAGTATATACGTATCACGTGTATATGCAAGTAAAGCGTAGAAAAGAACATCATATGCGTGTTTTGCGCTTGTATCTCGAGTATTTGCGTGCATACCCGAGTATATACGTGTACAGTCGACGTATATACACATATATAAGTGTACACACATACTTATACGAGTATACATGAGTTAATTCGTGGATATATCCAGTGCGTGTTTGTACGTGTCTACTCACGTAAATATTTAGGAAAGCAAGAGTATTATTCGTATGTTTACGTGTAAACACGATTATATACCTGTTAGACGTATATATGTGCATTTACGTATATACACCAGTAACATGTATCCACGTATATCCACGAGTATATCCGCTAATATACATGTATGCTTACAGAATGAATCCAAGATTTTTTGCAAGTGAAAAAGTGGTGTGAAAGGGGAGGATAAGAAGCAAAGAATCACAAAGAACTTATGGTGGCTGACGCGCTACATGCACAAAAGGTCAGAAACTGACGTTAGCAAAACAGGTCACAAATTTGTTACACAAAGGTTATTTTACCCGACATTTTAGTTTTTAAGCCATATTTAGAGCAGTTGCTAAAAATTATGGCCTGTAGTAGTTCTAATACACGCATGCAACGAAGGTGCAGCGACTGATGAATGTTTTTCAAAAGTCTCGTAATTGCAACAGAGTGATTGCGATGCATGTATTACAGCTGCCGGCCGCAAATTTCATCAATAACTTTAAAATTTTCTTAAAACCTAAAATGTTGTGTAAAAGTGTCTTTGTATAATAAATTTGTGACATGTTTTGTATCCATCAGTTTTTGGCTTTGCGTGCATGTAGCGCGTCAGCCTTGAATTTGATTCTGGATGTTTTTTATGATTCTTCCTTCTTATCCTCCCGTCTAACACCTTTTAATAATTTGACCAAGAGTTTAGACACACCCTGTATACATTGTATGCAAGTGTCTACTCGAGTACGTACGCGTATATACGTGTCTCCCTGAGTATAAAATTGTTCGTATATATACGAGCATATAAGCGGGAATATACGTGTACAGTCGAATATGTATAGATAAAAAATACTTGCAGGTACCCAAATACGTGTTTATTGGTGCATTTATGTGAATACGTATATTTACGTGCCTACACGAGTATATGCGTATACATACGCATATACTCGTATATTTAACCCTGTTCATTGTAAAAACAATACATATTAAGTGAAATTAATATTTAATTTATATCTGCCTTATACTTAAAGATTTAGTGACTTTAGAAGAACAATATTCGTTAAGCCTAATATTACGACCACTTTACCCCATCTTACTTAAATTGTTCTAACAATATATTCAAAATAGATTCAGCTAACTGCTAATGAGTAAGAGTTCTTGAGACATGTAGGAAGCTTCCTGAGCAGTCAATCTGTTCATAATTCTAACAAACAAAATTTCCCAAGGAAGTTAAAAAAGGTGTTAAGATTTTAAGAATTTTCATATTTACGCAAAATATTTTTTTACCAAATAAAATTTTGCCAGTTGTAAAATTTTGTATTCAAAATATAGTTTATAAATGCACCACCATAAAATAAAATTTTCACATTTATTCGAACATTAATTTCCAAGTTATAGCCATTTATTTGAATTATGACCACTTTACCCCATTAACCACTTTCCCCCACCAGACCCCACTTTCTTTTTGATAACAGCTATGCAATAATGAAATCTAAAAAAATAAAATAAAAGCCCTGCTGAATGTAACCAAACGATATTTTTGTAGTTTTAGTTGAAGTTAAATGCTTTTCCCTTAAGGTAGGGGCTCTCAAACGATGGGTCGCGACCCCCAGGGGGGTTGCAGAATACGTCCAGGGGTGTCGCGAGATGTGGAAGAAAAGTTTAAAGAAAATTAATTTATTGCTGTGTTTTTATTGAAAAAAAAAAGAGTACACATAAAGTTTTTAATACACACATAAGTTTAATTTTTGGATACTTCATGCTTTCGGCAGACAACAGTTCACTTCTATAAAACACATTAAGGTATGTTTGCTAGTTCAGTAAAACCGAATTGCGTGTATGACTTGGTCATATTTGCGGCACTATGTTTTCGCACACTCACTAGCGTCACTATTTGAAAAATGTCTTTTCAAAAACTCATCAGTTTTTTTTATTTCGCTCGTAATACTACTCATTATTTATTTAATAGATTCTCATAATTTATTTCAGATTATAAAATCAGTAAGGGCTACTTATCTTAAAATAATTCAAGAGACAAAAAACCATTTTTATTTTACTAGTTACATGCGTTTCTAAGGATAAAACAACCATTTGTGTAGTTTTTTGTTGTTGTTTTAGGGTTTAGACATAGTTAAAACTTGGAGGGGGGGGGGTCGCCAGAATACTTAGTCTGAAAAGTGGGGTCTCAATGTCTAAAAGTTTGAGAAGAATAGATCAGTTTGACTCAGTTATAGAATCAGTTTGATCGAAAACAGCTTTGATAATAAGCTATGATTTAAAATGAAGATATAAATGACAACTCCCTCTCATCTATCATATTTTTTGACGGATGAAGAATAAAAACGTCAAATATCTGCAGAACTAATGGACATTATATTTAAAATTTGGAATTAAGATACCCGCAAGATTGGCTGTGGAAAAAGAGCATTGCATTTTTCTTTATTATTATGTAGCTTTATACGTCTAAGTATTAGCACATTAACCTCCAGATTTAAAGATTCACTTTACAAATTTTCAGATGAAAGATTGATTGAAAAATTGAATATAGTGCTTAATTGTCAAAAACGTTACCCCATCAGCCTGTGGTTGGAGAATCCTCATGGAGTTCTGATCTGCAATTTCAAACTTAAGAATTGGAGTTCAATTGCATTGACCATATATCTGAAGGTCCTTTAAAATTTATGTCTGTAATATAACTGTCAAGTTTTTTAGACTTCAAATTTAATTTAGTTTAGCAGACACAATAGATAGATAGTAAGATATGCTTAGCAATGAACTTATAATGAAAAGCATCAATTTACTACATCAAATGAGTACTTACTGGAATTGTTTATACAACTGTAGTTTAAACTCGGGTTCTAAATCTCATCGATCCATGTAGCATACACCGTGTTCAGGCGGACATTCTATGACAGAAAAAAAAATCGCTTTTACTTCTAATTATCTTATCAGTGACGCGAGAAAATTTCCAGGTGTCATTAATCCTGTGCTAAGATATTCTTCCACGCAAAATTCTTTGAAACTGATTGAAAATAGTGCTATCAATATATGGAAAAGTTTCGAACTAGCAACAAATTTATTAAATATTTTTTTCAAAGTACGTATTATCAACTGGTTTTGTGAAAATAAAATTATACACGGTAGTTTTCACAAAACTTAAAAAAAAATAAATCTTCAGCAGATAGTGCGTATCGATTAGAGAACTTAAATTAAAATAATTTGACGTAACAGGTGTGTAATACTTAAATGCTTTATTAAAAGTTGATCACAAATTTGATATTTGCAGAAATAGATTGCGAAACATAATCGTACTTATTGCTTGAGGTGATTTCGATAGAAAACGAACATTGGTTTTCTGCTTATTTCCAAGTCAAACACTAGTTTCTGTTTTAATATTGTACCTCCTTTACCTTTCGTTTAAACAAAGCCACGACTAATCTGGAGGACAACGTAGAAATTGGATTGTCTTTATTAAGAATTTTTCCCATGAAGGAAAAATAATGACCCAAGTTCTCCCAAAATAACTAATACAATAATAGTTAATAAAGGAATTCGGATTATTAATACGTCTTCCTTCATGCCTAACCTACCAGCGTTTTCATAAGTTTTCTAGGTAATGAAATATTTTGTTTAGTGCATCATATTTTCTTGAACATTAATGTTAGAGAAATTCGGTTGTTTCCTAAATTTTAAAAGTATTTTTTTCTGAAAGAGTATATTTAAAAACAAAGGATTTAATCATCTTCTTAAATAATTTGACAAAGTTTAATAGTTTTTAACAATCATTTTAATTGGTGCAAAGATTCAATTTTACTTTTTACGCTTTTGCATATGACATCACAAGTGATGAAATGCCATTCACTGATGCCACTAGCGCAGAGCGCAATATTTAATTCGCTTCTTTACTCACATGTACTGGCATTGATATGTTTGATAACGAGATGAAGATACTCTCAAGGGGTATTAGTAATCTGCTGAATTTCATCCAATCTGAATTTCTGAGACCGTAAGGTCTCCTTGTGAATCAAGAAACCATTCAAAGACAAATTATGTCCTTAAAAAATTAGTAAAATCATCATATTTTTGCTCTTTAATCAAATAAAATACACTAAACTTGAAGCTAGTAGCTATGTAACGGTAGCTCCGTATTTTACATTGACTTATGTATCAATAGCAGCATATCGATTAGATGAAATTCGAAAGTAGCAAATATTTCACGGATGTAACAATGACCTATCTGTGAAACAGATTTTTAATAAAGAATCTGAACAGGGCATCGAGTCTGATAATGACAACGCAGATTGAACAAATTTGTAAATGTCGAAAAGAAGTTGTTTATTCCAGGAAAGCATTGAAACGCAGTTCAGTTCTTATATACAGTCAACTCTCGATAACTCGAAGCCTCAGGAGACCGTTTACAACGGTCCAGTTATTGGTAGTTCGAGTTATGGGAAGTTTCCACAAAAGTCTCAAGAGTTTAGGACCCAATGAAAGCTTTGAGATGAAGGAATATTCTAGTTATAAGCTACGAGTTATCGAGATTCAACTGTACTCGTATCTAATGAAAAATACAAATGCAGTGAAAAAGAGAACTTTATATTTATGGTAGTTTTATTGAGTGCAAACAATGCACTGTACAAAATGAGGGGTTTTCCGGACAGGATTCACTTGCACAAACGAAAGACTTTGATCATCTGGTCCCATGGAGCCAGAATGGTATGCCTGAAATTTCGAGTCCACGCACAGGTTTTCTGCTCTACTGACGTCTAAAGAAGACATGAGAAATCCTCTGTATTGTTCAATCCATCCCGTTGGGCATTCTTTCTGATCTAGAGAAGATATAAACCCGTATACGTATATTCATAAGTTATAAGTCACTTTTACTTCCGAAATATACAACAGGGGAGTTGTAAATTTTGGATAAAAATAACGTCTATATTATTTTTATCTTTTATCACAGTAAATACTGTGCAATTATAATTGCGCTATAATGTTTAATTAAACATCATAGCGTGATTCTGAGGATAGATTTTAGGGAATCTTGCCCCAAGTTACAAAATATCTTTGATATTAATATTTTCTACTTTTCATTTAAACATTTCAACTGTCGACAGACGGCGAAGACGATAAGTGGTCAAGAAAACTTTTTATGCAATCTTAATTCATTTAGTTTTCCTCATATTAATGTAGAATATGCCTTGAAACACAGTGCATATAAAAATAACCGAACGTTTTAGTTGTAGTATAAAATAAGCTTAATAAAATGTGTTTTAAATTTAATATTTATTCAAAATAAGGTCAATTTAACTCAATACAACGTTTTGATCGGTCAACCAAACTTTTAAATTCGATTTTAGAAATGTTTTTCAGCACCTGTGTCATGCGATTTGAATGACTGGAGCGTAAGAAGCTCCTTTTACTGCCGTTTCCATTTTAGGGGACAGAAAATAGGCATGTGTCCACGACCATTCTCCGTATTCCGCGAGCATCTTTCGGACTGTGTGACTATTTTCAATTCCTAAAACTGAAAACAGCAATGAAGAGAGTTTTTTACGATGATGTTTTAACCCACGGGTCCCTATCTCTTTTCATGTGAGCCCATCGTGTGCTATTTAATTTTTTAAAAGAATTAATAAAATGTCACGCAATAGAGTTTTTTTTTTCATTTCTAATGATTAATCATCCAATGGTAGAAATTGCATACAACGCAAATAAAAGCACACATTTCAGGGCCTGTTTTTATAAAAACATTTGAACTGGAGGTATGTAAATTTTAAATGTCCATGGCGAAATTGTCCTAAAATCCTTCATTTGAAGTGAGAATTTCTGAAAAATAGTTAAGAGACATGCATTAGAAAATAAATAAGTTTTCCGATTTCATATATGCAATTCGTGTGGTGTTCTGAAAAGGTAGTACGTTTGATTTTTTTATTTGTGCTAGAATGTGTTGCTCTTTATTGGGGTGCAGTCAGAGTACAACAGTAATCATTTGCAACTCATTGAAAAAGAAGTTTCTTGTTATTCCTAAACGCACATGTGTGAGTTTAACCGTATAATTGAGTCTCACAAAAATGATTTTTTTTAGCTGCATTGTCGTTAGAAAGCAGTAGTTCATTGTTGAAACTTTCGGGTGAGATTTTTTTTCTGATAAGACTTTTTTTACGTAAGCGCTTCCCAATATTTAACAAAATGCTTTTACATTTAGTTTTTCATGGAAAGATTTTAAGTGTTCATTTCGATATTCTCAATTATTAATTTTATCTGTTTTTTTATCAAAAAGATTTTAAAGAATTAAATGGTGGCATGAGATTTCAGATTATCTCTCCTTAATTTTATTTTCTAAGGATAATCAACAGCCGTATTAAAGTTGCTTTCTGCTCATGTGCATTTATATATAGTTACATAAAGGATTACTTGGGCTGAAAATAAACGTATGGACGCTTTAACGGAGCCTTTTGTTGGTTTGAACCACTTGGGTACTAAAGCTTAACTTAGCAATTTTTCCAGCTTCATTTCACATGCGTAATGACAATGTCATCATTGGAACTTTTAACTCTTATAGGTACTATGATTCTGTCACTGATTTAGACTGCGAAACCTTTTTCCGCCTTACAAACTTTACCTGCAGTAGTAATCAAAGAGGGTCTATCCCTGATTTTGCATACGGAACAGACCACACTCCTCAAAACGAGATTTTCCACATGCATGTTAGAGGGCCTGTCTCTCAGCAGTCCATACTTGACACCGGAAATGATGCTCATTCCATCCTTGGACTCTTCTCTGCTCTGAGGGGTACTCGGTAGGCACAGGTAGTTGTGTCCCGCACCCGATTGGTGCCGTGGAGAGGATGCCACATAGCCAGAGTAGACGGTGGTCGTGTCATTGTCCCCTGAGCATTCGTTGGAGCCATATTGTACATAGACGGAATAGGCTGAGTTTTCATCTTCGGACTCTTAAATGAAAAGAAATTGGGTTCGGTTAATGAGTAAGACAAAATCCGTGCTTATTTCCCTCAAAATATCCCCTTCAATAGCTGCACTATCTTTCTTTGGGGAGGGTGTCAATAAAAAGAAACGGAGCGTATGGAGAGGAATTAATTGATTTCAAATTTGATTTTTATGCATTTGAGTTTTTTAATCTTTCCTTTGTTCTATTTTAAAATACGCATGTACAAACTGCTAATTTTCCTAGCGAAAATTCAAATCAAATTTTATTCTTTTGGTTCGGCGGTATTCTTCGTATCGTTATAGTTTAAAGGTATAGACTTCGTAAAGTTGTATACGTAAATGATTTTTAATGTAAAGGAATATTCAGGTACCGTAAACGCGGGATACTTTGACATAAGGATCCTTCTTTAGCTCAAATGGAGAAAAAGATACATCGTTCTCTATCAACCTTCAGGAAGCAATTTTTACGCATATTTTGACAAATTCCACTTGAGAGCAGTCCCAAGCACTCAGTAATGTATAACAAGAGGTTCGATAGCTGTGCTCAATAAGCAACACGAGTGGTTCTTTTTTCTTTGCGCTAACATGTTCTTTTATAACTCCCCAAACTTTCACATGTAGAAGCAGTTCTGCATAAGTTAAGAGTTTGTTAAGTACCAATGTATGTACCGTTTAGTGCTTTATTTAATAGTACAGTTCTATTTCTCATTTCTGTTGGGGTTTTTATTTTAAAAAATCCAAATAAAAGCATATGTCCTAACCTAGAAATTACGACCTACTTTGGCCCAGCATAAAAACTTTAAAAAATCTGCCAGATAGATTTGGAAAAAAAAAAAAGAAAAGCTAAAAGTAAAGCTTCAAAAGGAAAAACACAAGAAAAAGCCTGGAATTCTCAGCAATGGACGAAGAGAGCGATTATAGATTCAATTCATCAGGGTTCGGTTACATGGCTTTTATTATGGAAGATGAAGAGAACTTGAAAGTTGTAGGAGGTTTAAAAGAAGTTGACCCAGTTGCATCTAATTCTAACAAATTTTGTTAAACTTGTTGGAAAGTTTACGGAATTTTATTGTTATAGAATGGAATGGGCTCAGGTTTTAAGGCTCTTGATGTGAGAGAAGAAGAAGTTATTGTTGAGAGAGCATGGGAAGTACCAAGAAGTGTTGGAAGTGACCAAAAAATTAGGATCCCTTGTTTTACGAATGGTGTTATCTGAACAAAATTATTCAATCTCCAAACCTGTTGAAAAGATGACTGTTCTCTGTCGGTAATGTCTGAGAAAAAAAAACTAGGTATAAACACACATTAAAAAAAAAATCCTTAAAACAAAAATGTGACTCAAACTTATCAAAAAAAAAAAAAAATTCTTTCAAATAAACAGTTCTTCCTGTGAACACACGTCTTTCTTTGGCTCGAGTTAGTTCTACAATAATTTTAAATAGGGAAAGTCACTTTGGGTCAAAGTGATCCAAACGTAAGGGTAACATTGGCTCGAATTAAAGACAATTATAAAGGGTAATAATATTTTGAAACAAAGTGATCAGTATTTAAAAATTAAATTATAATAACTTTGGCTGAGTAAAACAGGTTTCCACATCTTATAAATATGAATAGTTATAAAATTATGGAGAATAAGATGAAAAATGTTTCAAAATGTGGGCCAAAGTAGCCCGTGTTTTGGGTACAAAAATAATTAAAGCACAGTTTCTAACACTTACATTCTAATAGGGGTTAAAAGCGTTTTCTTATTGAGGTAGATCTTTTTTAGATGACAAAATGCGCATTAAAAAATGCAACAAACTCAGAAAAATGGCTAAAAATGAAAATCTTAAGATTTTTTCATCATGAAATGCAGTTGAAGCCAAACAATTATTGGCGTAAAAATTAATTTAAAGGCAACCATAAATATCATTGTTTCTTCAGGCAACAAAGTTGATGCTAAACAATAGTCAGTATTAAAAAAAAAAAAAAAAAAAAAAAAAAAAAAAAAACGGACGATCTTTTAAGTTTAATGCCAGTTTATTTCTTAGAATGTAGTTGGCACCAAAAATTACAGGGGTGAAACGTTATCTAACAGAAACCTTAAAAGAAAAAAAGTTATTACCAAGTGTAACATAATCAAAATATTGCCCTTTTTAAAGATAAATTTAAAAAAAAATGTATTTTACTGTTTCTGGAAGGTAAGTGAGTGGAGCATTTGCTGCGATTGTTATATTTAAAGAACATATTTGCTTGGTGTCTTTTTAGCGGTAATTATAGGATACCTGTTTTTGTTTCTGTTCTTTTTCAACAGTTTTCACAGCGAAAACGAGGTGTTTTGGAACATGAATGCTCTGACTTACAATACATCCGGTCCAGAAACAACTCGTTACTTACTTGGAATTTCCTAGAAGAAAAAACACAATATTATTGAAATTGGCGATCCAAAAATAATTAGTAACTTTTTCAAAGACAAAGAGAAAGCTTGGATAACAACATTAAATATTGTTACTCTTCAAAATTTCACTAGAGAGTTGCTTTTCGAGTTGCTCTGTTTGTGCTTGCTGATGAGCATTTTTTAAAAATTTCTTAACAAGAAAAATATCTTATTACGGAGTTGAACATGAAATATGTACAATGGTCTTAGCAAATAAATGGTACTATCTACGATTTTTTAATTCTTTATTTGTTTTCTAATTTCTTTTCTTTTTGTCTTGGAGCTTACTTCAATTTTACTGTACATACTTTCGCATTTGTTTCCCTCCCGAAATTTTCTTTTTTCTTTTTTACTAGTATCCTAATTTCAATTTTTACAAAGCTTGTAGGATTCCAATTTTCTAATCTCTCAAAAACTTCTTCTTTTTCTTTTTTTTTTGTAAATACTGCCATTGAACATCTCACTGTAGTATATTTATGATTTAGAGTCAAAATCAATGCTTTAATGTAACCGTTTATCTATCGGCTACGATTATCCTTTTATTTTTGAGGTTTTTAGTTCTATTTTTATCCACACAAATCTCTGCAAATTTGGATTTTTTAGCTTTAGCATGTACAAAGACAAAATATGGAGCTAAACCACCAAAGTGACCTGAGGTGTGGTTTGTCGTAGTCGCAAACTAATCTTCAAACATTTGTTAAAGGAAAAGTGACAACCCTCCTATCTATGTTATGAAAGTGCCTGGCGTTACAAATCCATCTCACCTAAATACCTTAAACTAATTTGTATTTTGTTTCTGATTCTTTTATTTTATGTGTTATTGATAATAATATGCTAGAAAGAAAGTTACACTGCAAATAATCGGTACACATTTGAAACTCTTTAAGTGCTCCAGTTGCCTGAATATGTGCTAAAATGCATTTCGAATGTGTTATGTACAAAGAAATGAAGCTGAAATGTTTTACTAATCTGTTCCGTTATAAAGAAAACGTTCCAAACGTGCACCGAATGTGTTTTGCTGGGAATCTCTATTCAGCCGAAGTTTGGGAATACACTTGAGAACACATCGCGCGCAGATTTAAGAGTGCTTGTGAAATCACTGCTTTCTTTGCCACGCCATGTTTGGAAACAATCTGGATCGGCCGCGATCATTTCCGTGATATTTTTGAATGCTCAAAAGGTACGCCACTTTCCTTTTTTATGTTCTTTACAGATAATTTTTGCATTTGTACATTTACTGAGCTTCATACTTTTGTTTTAAATAAACTAATAATTTACCATACCGCTTAAGTTTTGAACTAAAATGAAATCTTGTGTTTTAAAACTGTGTGGTTACGTTAAGACTAACGTGTTACGATTCTAATTTTGAAACTAGACGATTGATTTAGGGCTCCTGTCCTTATCTTTAGATTTAGAATTTTTTAAGAACATCGGAAGTAGAGGTTTAAACAAGGGCTCCTAAACTACAGGTTATGACCCAAAAACATTTCTAATGAAGGTCGAAGGGCATTTGTTACGCTGTTCAATTTCAATCTTAAAAAAAGCATCTCTTTCATCTAAATGCTTTTTATAAGTTTTGTCATCTACTTTTTGTTTTACAAATAGTTCAGGTGATTTTATTTTTCTGGTTAGCAATTTTTTGATACGTTAGTATTTTTGCTTGTAAACATCTCATAAGATCTATCATTTTGTGCACAACTTTTTGGTTTAACAAACCGAAAAAGAATGAATCGCTGGAGGTTCTGCGGCTTAGATTAGGTTAAACTTGAATATGATCAAAATCTACCACAATAGTATGAATGAGATTCGAACCTAGGTCCAGAGATCAAGATTCTTCTAAGTAATGATGTTTGACAAAATATATTGTCTTATCTTTCATATCAATCAATTTTATCTTGAATTTTGAGGATAAAATATTGCGTACCATTTAGCATCTTATTTATAGATAATTAATTTTATTATCTGTTTCAGTTAAAAAAATCATGAAGTTTGAGTTTCATGATCGATGTTTTGCAGAAATGCCAAGCAAAGTATATTGTTCGAATGAATAATCTGAGTTTAAAACATTAGCTAAAAATCTTATTAAGTATCTTAGTCAAATTTTTGAAATTATTAAAGCAATTAGAGCAAACAGGGTGCCTTATATAAATGTGTGTTTTGAGTACGTGCAATACATGTATCGGATCTCATGTTTTTAAAAACGAGGCTTGACACAAAAATAGTTAAAACCGCTAGTTCAGAAAAAAATGCTTAATAGTTTTTTTCTTTAATCCCACTTTTTAATTTGCCATGTGATAAAAAACATGTGAATAAAAAATTTCACCCTTTATTTCTTTGAAAAAAAAAATCTTTAGTTCTTTGTAAAACAGGTACAACCTGATAACGTAAACATAAAAACAACTTTTTTTTTTTGAACCATGAAAAGTTCCATGAAAGACTTAGAAAAATTGTTGGATAACTAAACGTGATGTCTGTTGCAGTGTAAAAACTATTTCAATTGTAATTTAGTTGTTATATGTTCTACAGGTATTACATTGAGAGATAGATTAAGGGTGACCACAGACTGAGGAAACAGGAAATATCAGACCTTTTTCTGAGAAAAATGCCGAATTCAATATTAGTAACGCAAGTTTAAGCCATTTTTACAGTTCTGGAAAGGGCGTAGTGAGATCTCCCTCGGAGATTTATCTAATCCAAAATATGTTTAAGCTGTCTTTGATTATGTAAAGATAGGGAAAAGTATGGAGAGGGGGGAAGGATACCTCTAGGAAAAAATGCAAGAATGCAGTTTTAAAACTGTACATTTAGGGCATTTTTAAGGAACTTTGGGTTTTATGTTCCGGGGTTCATTTCAGCTGAAAATATTTTGAAGCTAAAGTGTTAAAAACATTTTTGTAAGGCAACTTGAGGAATAAAGGTATTATTAACCACAACATTTTGAAAATGTTTTTTTTTTTTTTTTTTTTTTGAAACTATAGTTCAAAGCTATCATTGTTGATGTTAGAGGAAGGAAACTCTGGTTGGAGGGGTGGGGGGATGGTCTCCGGAAAATTGTAAAAACTGATGCGTCTAAAACATTTTAGCTATCTTTTGATGATGTAAAGAGAAAGGGAGGAATACAGGTATATATGGGCTTTTTTCGGAAAAATTATTATTATAGAAAAAATAGTAGGGGAATGTGGGGTAAAGTGAAATTGCTAAGCTGGCTAAGTTTTTTTTAAATGAACAAATTGGAAATTTCTTTTGAAAATTACACTTTACAAAAAAAGAACATTGTAAAAAAAAAAAAAAAAAAAAAGTGGAAAATTTTCCCTTTATTTTTTTTATAGAAAGAGTGAAAAATAAAATACTTTTCCGAATGAAAAATGTTTACTCATAAAAAATATATTTCTTCAAATGAATGAGTAAAAGAAGGGTAGAATGAATAATAAAAAGATCATGAAACAATGAACGAGTACTTAAATAAATAAAATACTTAATACATGAAGAAAAATAAATGATCGTATAAAATAGTGAATGAATAAGAAAATGGGTGAAGGCATGAATAAATAAGTGAATTAATAAATGAAAGAATGTAAATAAATTAATAAATGATTCCGTAAGTGATTTTGTAAATAACACAGCGCGGCAGAACGAAAAAAGAAAAAAAAAAACCCTTCAAAATGCTTCTGAAATTTCGTCGACTGATTCTTATGTAGAATGACCCCCTGAATCCGAATAGGACCTCCGTTTTCCCCCTATACGTACCAATGTTTTTTAAAGGACCTCCAAGTTTTTTTCAATTTTCTTTAGTTTTAGAACAATTATTATTAATTTTTTTTGGAGAGGAAAGGAGCTTTATACTAACTGCTAACATTGTTTTGGTGGGCAAGAGAGGTTCAAAGTTCAAGATCATGGACACCGATCGCAAAAAGGGAGACTTGGGGGGGGGGGGGTGGAGTATAACCTCTCAAAATAAAAGAAAAATCACGAAAAACGATCTTTTCATTCTGATTTTTTAAAAAAGATGTTTATAAAAAAAAAATTTCGGAGCAGAATGAGAGTATGAGACTTGCTTCTATGACTCCTATGTCCAAAAAAATTTTCGCGACGTAAAAAAAAAAAAATAAATAAATAAAAAATATCATGTGAATGTCGCACGTTGCATACGAGTTGAATCGCAGGTCTTCATTCAAAAAGACATTCCTCTGGCTGATTTCTATATAAAATGACCGCTATGACCCCTTGTTTCCAAATACGACCATCTTTCTCCCTATCACGCCCCCTTTTTAGAATCTACTCCCCTCCTCTACCCGGCCATTTTTTTATTTGAAGGGGGAACACATAACCGTAAACATAATTCTGAATGATTCGAGATGTGCAAAGCTCAAAATCTTATGCATATATAGCAAAAAGGAAAACAGGGGGGACACCCCTCCAAACACACTGTGCAACAAAAATTACTCTCAAATGCTTCTGAGGCTATTCCGCCTGATTCTTCTGCAAATTTACTTCTTGAATCCTAATATGATCTTCGTTTTCCTCCTACATGTACCGATTTTTGTAGACCCCCTTTTTATTTGGGGGGGGGGGGGGGGGGCAAGTTTTTTTTTTTTGCTATATATGCACAAGATTTAGAACTTTTCACATCTCTAGTCATTCAGAATAATGTTTACGGTTATTGTAATGCTCATTTTCCCCTCCAAATTTAAATCAATAAATGGCTTTGAATCAGGGGCGGAGGGAGGTTCTAAAAAGGGGGCGTGATGTGGGAAGAGGTGGTCGTATTTGGAAACAAGGAGTCATTTTATATAAGAATCAGCCAGAAGAATATCAGTTTGAATGAAGCCCTGCGATTCAACTCGTATGCAACGTGCGACATTCATAAGACAGTTTTTTTTTTAAATTCTTTTTACATCGCAAAATTTTTTTTGGACATAGGAGTCATAGAAGGGAGTCTTATACTCTCATTCTACACCGAAATGTTTTTTACAAACATCTTTTTTAAAAAAGCAGAACAAAATGATCGTAGGGGTTCTAATATTTGGGGGGGGGGGGGTAAACTCCCCAAGTCCCCCTTTTTTGCGATGGTGTCCATGATCTTGAACTTTGAACCTCTCTTGCCCACCAAAACTATGTTAGCAGTTAATATAAAGCTCCTTTCACCTCAAAAAAAAAAAAAAAAAAAAAACCTCTAAAACTAAGGAAAATTAAAAAAGCCTTGCGGGGGGGGGGGAGCTTCAAAAAATGTAGTATTTATAGGGAGAAAACGGAGGTAATATTCGGATTCAGGGGGGTCATTTTACATAAGAATCAGCCTGCGAAATGTCAGAAACATTTTGAAGGTTTTTTTTTTTTTTTTTTTTTGCCGAACAGTGTAATTGAGTGAGTAAACGAAATAAACTATTTCACTTTGTCCCATTCACTTTACCAATATTGGAAATACAAGTAAGCTTAAAATTAACTGAAAAAAGTAAAAAATACCGCATTCAATATTAGAAGGTCTCAATTAATATTTAAAATTTTAGTAACAATAATTTTATCATTTTATTCTTACAAAAATAATTTTTGACTTACATCAAAATATTACAATATGAATGTCCTTCTTTGAAAATTGCCATTATTATCATTAATTTTAAGGTCCAGATGTATTTTTTTCCTGACTGGAATAGAGTACATGTGCTACTATATAGTTAAAATATTACGAAATTGTTGGCAGTAAAAGTAATTATTTCACCACTTCACTTTGCCCCGCATTCCCCTACCGCCTACAAATAAATGTATAACGTATTGCTTATGTTCTCGTAATTAAGCGTATGTTTGTAAAAAAAAGGCTTTTTCTTATATTTTTTAGGTAATGGTTTATCCGGTTGTAGAAGAATGATAGTTTCAAGCATTGTTATGTAAATTTTTTAATGTGTATGTACAAAGTTAAATAAATTCATTTTAAACATATTGTGTTTAATGACTAGATAAGTTTGATAAACTCAGTTCAGTGTTATGTGTGTAAGTTTGAAACATAAATCCAATGCGTATTTTAAATTTAGCTGCATTAGTTAATGAACTTGATATTAACTGTCTGATTGAGTTAGACCTGAATGTATGGCATTTGTTGCCATCTGGAGATTAAATGCCATACGATAGAAGCTAAAAAGAGTACTCAACCAGTCACGTCTTAAAAACCGAAACGGCCACACAATTTTTGCACCAATGATTTTTCATACACAAATCATTTCTATTTTGAAGCAATTAGTTTGCAATGTAAGGACAATCCCAACCTTAGTATTACATGTTGCCTTTCAATCAATAATAAAGGCCATTATTAAGTTCAGGATCCAAACCGCACACCTTAAAAACAAGCACAAACTTGGAAGCTTATACAAAAGGTTTGTACTCACCTTTGGCGGGAGGGGGGGGGGGGAAGGGATAGAAAAAAGGCAAATGAATGAAATTGCAGTTAGATCTCATACGGTAATACCTTTTCCGCAACTCATGTTTTAATGTAGTACATTTTTTCCTCATTCAAGAAATAAATAAATGTTTTGAATAAAGCGGCTACTAATGGTAAACAAGAAGTTCTGTCTAGAACTAGACGAGCCTACTTTCCCGTATACCCATACTACTTTCTAGTACCTGATCAATATTCTCAAAAATAGCTAAAATCGTAAATTTTTTCAAACAGATTTTAAAAATACTTTAAGCTGATTTCTAGGAATAAAATATTCCTTACGCAAGGAACCAAAACTAAAAATAATTAATTGATAATTGTCAGTGCCGGATATACGATTTTTCCGAGCTAGGGCAAATCTTGAAACTGATGCTCCTACTCATTCTCCTTCAAGTTTTATATTGAGTTTCAACCCCCCCCCCCCCCCCACGGAAATAGAACAAATTTGTTGTCCCCAAAAAATTGTCTCACGGGGGCAAGGGTCCCAACTCCCCCCTTCGCCCCCAGATCCGGCACTCATCGTTTTAGTTAATATTCAAGGAAATAATTAATCATTAAAGAATTCCACTGCACTTACATTTTTAAAAGAACACAACTATTGTTTAAGGTCATTGATCAGATACCAAGCAATAGATCACTGAATAGCAAAGTATCACGAATTGAAACAATGAAGGCAAATTTATTTTGATCTTGAGAAATTAAAATTTTTGAAAATGAAATTTATGAAGCAACAAACTGAAGTTATGTGAGCCTTTGTTTGTACACTTTTGATTACTTTTTACAGTATGTATTAGCTTTGAAAACTAAAATGTGGAAATTAATATTTTAAATATATGCAGTTTCTGTACTAAGTAATATTGTGCACTACATTTTCCTGCAACCTATTTATTAGTAAACATTGTTCGTGTGCAATTCTGCTGTAAGCTATTCAATTATCTTAGAAATATTATTGTATTTTAAATTTTCATAGTAGCTGTGCTGATTAATAATTAGATTCATCCAAAGCCTAAACCATCATCAGCCTGCAGTCTCAAAATGAACACTAATTTAGTGCATATTTATTATTTCTAAAAGCTACTTTTATGCTTGTGAGGTAGGTATCCTCGGATGATATTAGTGCGAAGAAATTGTTCTAAAACGCATTCTATAGAAACTACCTTTATGTGTGCCACAAAATGTTCAGTGAAGTATTCAAGAACGTGTCTTTAACGCGATCCTATAAGTGCTTAAAAAGTACGCTAAAAAGAATGCTGAACTAAATATATGTTCCGAACTTTGTTTCTAGAAGTGTTTTGGAAACTGACCCACAAAAAGTGTTCTAAAAAAGGGGACAAGTGTACGTGTTCGAAAAATGCTTTAAAAAGTGTTCCTACAACGGTTCTAATAAATGTTCCGAAATAAGTGTTCTAAAAAAGGAGACAAGTGTCCATGTGAAAAAAGTGTTCAAAAAGGGTTTGATTATTTGCAGTGTACCTGAAGTAGCATAAGATTTTTGTGGAAAGTTTTGGTTAAATTTTCAATTATTAACAAGTATCAGTTCTGTTAACCAGCTTGTTTAAAATCCAATTGTACTGATTGTATTGACTACCCGAAAGCGTGGGGAGGGGAAGGGTTCGTAACCGTGGGTCAGATCTAAAAAGGATTAGCGGAGCCCTGAAAGATTGAGAGCACCTGACAGTATACTTCTCATTTTTGGCAGTGGCAAGTTAAAAATTCATAATTTATGGTTGAAAATCTCCAAGTTTTCAGTCTTCTATTTCAGAAATAAAGACTCACTGTTTTGAGAAGTTAAAAAAAAAATCAATATATCCCTTCTCTATTCACTAAAAGACTGATAATAAGATGGAATTAAAAATTCACAATTTAGTCTCGGTAAATCACAGACTTTGACACATATCTTTATAATGCTGCGTGAAAAAGTAAAGATAAAGGGTGTTGTTAAGGCTCTGCTTATGAGATAAAACAAGGATGGGGTTCCAAAATTGGAAATAGTTATAAATAAAAAATCATTCTCAATTGATTTGATAAAGTGTTGTTTGATAAAGTGTGAATTAAGAAACACGATATAACGAACCCTTAAAATGTATTAGTACACAAGCCAGGTCGAAAAAGGGGGAAGGGGGTCATTTGACCCACCGAGAATCTTATTGTAACCCGTAGTGTAGCTCGTAAAAAAAGAGTTCAAGCACCACGCAGTACATTTTGAGTGTTACATTCGACTACACCGGTAGCAGGAAAGTAACACATCGGGAAAGGGTGTTAGGATAAAGATTTTGTACGGCATTGGAAAGGCCTAAAAGTTTTTGTTTTCCAAATATTTTACCGACTTTTTCAGTGATTTTACCATGTATGGCATTAGCATATTTTCTTTTGTTCTTATTTTTAATTTCATTTTTTTTGCAGTGCCTTACAAATTTATTGGTACAGGGGTGAAAATATGGGGGTGCCAACCCCTCCTTTCAGACCGAAGGTTGCGGGTCATTTGATCCATCATAAATTTTTAAGATTCTAACACTTCTTTAAATAACAATATGGTTTGATATAATGCCGTACATTTTGGATGGTTCATGCGGCGACACTAGAAGCAGGAAGTGATGCAACAGGAAAAGGTATTTTAAGATAAAAAGATTTTGTACTGCTAAGAGTTAATTATAAAGACAACCAATTCGAAGTCATTTTTAACTTATTGCCGTATAAAAAAGAAAGGGTCAAGGAAGGCCAAAAGTTTTGTGTTTTCTAATTATTTTACGGATATTTTTCAGAGATTTTACTATGTACGGCATTAGCATATTTTCTTTTCTTTTTACATATAGTTTTTTTTTTTTTTTTAATGCCATACCAATTTATTGGAACGAGTGTGAAAACATGGGAGTACCAACCTCTCCATTCAGACCGAGGGTTGCAGGTCATTTGATCCATCATAATTTTTTAAGATTACAAAACTTCTTTAAATAACAATATGATTTGATATAATGCCGTACATTTTTCATGGTATATGTGACCAAAAAAAAAAAAAAAAATGGCCGCGAAGACGGAGGAAATACGGTCAAATATTTTTTTGTGCCATATACATAATTTTTAGTGATGTTAATAAAATTCAATAAAAACTAAATGCCGCCTGAAAAAAATAGTACCTACTCCTTACAAAAAAGTTTTCTACCTTTTTATTAATCACATAAATCAATCACTTAATAGATTGCTGCAGATAACATGTACAGTATGGTGTTTCAAAATTTAAATCGAACGCTTGCATTATTTAATTTTTTTTGTCATGTCGTATATACGAGTATTTGCAGAGACTAGATTGCGAATAATACCTTACATCGATATTTTTATTCAAAATTTATTGAAGGATATGAAACTGGTTTTGAGTTAAAGTGTCCTCTTCGTATATTAATAAAAATGTAGTGTTTTAGAAATGCATGAATTGTTGGTAAAATAGATATATTTTAGACGTAAAAGGACAAACGATGGTGTGTGTGTGTGTGTGTGTATTGATTTCAGTTCTCTTGCTGCATGACACACATTATTACACTGAAATAATAATCAAGTAAGCATACGAATCGAGCTGTAATAATAACATTTAGAATATTTATTTCAAATTTAATTGAATAAATTGAAAGTTTTCAATCTATACATATAGTATAATAAAACGTTTTGGGTGTGTATCTATGTGTGTATGTGCGTATTTGTGATGCACTTCCAGAGAAAACGGTAAGGACTAGAGAGATACCATTTGGTACACTGGGGAAATAGGTACCGTAAATGATCCTCGGAGCCCGATTTTTGATAATGTATTTGGAAAGAAAATGTTATTTAAGGTGATGTGCGATTTTTGTTAATTTTAGCATTTTTTACTTCACAAGCTGAGGAGTAATTGAGAAACAGAAATATTTTTCATATGCGAGTGTAGGAAATTTAATTTTAACCAAGATAAAAAAACATTGAAAAAAGGGAGTTTTGCGCGTTTTATGAAGGTGTGAAAAATACCTTTATTTTGTACTTTTCCGGCCTGTGGCGTTTCCTAAAACCATCCAACACAAAGTATTAAAGCTTCTGTTTCAAAACTTAGGTACCTCATAGTACACAACATTTCGCAATCTTCATTAAAAAAAAAAAAAAGTTTTTCCAAATTATGCAAGTTTTTTTTTTTTTTTTTCCCACGATTTTTCAAAGCAGAACAACCACAGACCTCAATGCCACAGATCCTTCACGCTCGGTAGGGAGAAAAAGAAAACGATCGTCGCGGCTTCTAGCTATGACGTCACAGCATCGGTTGAATGTGGTTGTTTCCCTCAGTCAAAAGTACTACTTTTAGTCAGAGAAATTGATAGAATAAGCAAAAAAAAAAACATGGACCCAGAAATACTTTTATTTTCCCAACAGTTATTTATTAATTAATTTTTTAAAATGTCCAATTTTTCAAACAAGGCGTGGTCTTTATGACGTCACAAATTATGTCCTTTGGCGCATTTTTTTCTGAGTTTCCACTTTATGATAATCAAGCAGCGAATTAAAAATTGCCTCTACGCTTGCTATCAACTATATCGTTGCCAGTACACGTGAGTAAAGATGTGAATTAAATATTGTGCTCTTCTGAATGACAACAGTGAGTGGTAGAGCCGCTATATAGACAGGCCGACGCATCAGCTTAAGTTTAGCCTTTTTGGATCGGATTTTTCATTGTTGCACTGCCAGGGTTACCATAACAAAGTTTCGGATTTCGCCAAATTTGTCGAAAATAATACTTTATTTAATAAACAATTCACGTGCCGCCCCAGTGAGCAATCACCAAACTCGATTACTCGCCAGAAAAGACAACCACTCAAACACGCGCTCCGATCCAAAAATGCTGATCTTAAGCTGATGCGTCGGCTCGTATATATAGGGGCCTTAGTGAATGGCATTTCATCATTTGTGATGTCATCAGCAGAAGCGTTAAACAATGAAAGCGCGCCGATTAAAGTAATTTTTTAAAAATATTAAACTTAGTCAAATTATTTAAGAAACGGTCAGCTCCTATGTTTTTAAGCATGCTCTTTCAGAAAAAATACTTTTAAAATTTTGGAAACGACCCCATTCAGAATCGAATTCTGCAATTTCCACTAAAGTCCCATGCAAAATGTACGGCACAAGAATTTTTTTTTAATAAGAACTACATATTGTTAATTAAATAATGTTAATGCTGTACAAAAATTTATGACAAAAAATACCGTTAAAAAATCGTTGAAAAACTCATTAACCCTTTACTGAAAAAATATTATTATTTTCTTTTTCAACCTTAGGTAATCTCATAAACAGTATAATATTATCAATTTACTCCTTCAGTCAACCACACTGAATTTAAACTTTTTTTTTTCTATTTATCAATTTTACCTCATTGTTTGAAATTAATTATTATATTGTTGTACCTTTTATTTTAAACGGCAATAGTATAGAAAGATAATATATTCCGGCCTGTATTCAAAAAACTTATTGCCGTACAGAAATAAATGAAACAATGTAAAAAATTAATTGTTATTATAAAGTTAAAGTTTTTTTTTTTTTAATAATATTATCATGAACCATAATTTTTAGACGGCATTATTTTAAAAATTTATTTTGAATATTTAAGAATGCTTCTCAACTATTGCCGTACATTTTCAAATGACCTGCAATCCTCTATCTGAAAGGAGGGGTTGGCACCCCCTTATATTCACCCCCGTACCAATAAATTGATACGGCATTGGAAAAAATTGAAATTACATATAAAAAGAAAGTAAAATATGCTAATGCCGTACACAATAAAATCTGAAAATTCTGAAAATTATTTGGAAAGCCAAAACGTTTGGGCCTTTCCAGACCGATTTTTTTTTGTACCGCAATAAGTTAAAAACTACTTTTAATTGATCATCTTCAAAGTTAACTATAATCCGAACAAAATCATTTTATCCAAAAACACCTTTTCCCAATGTGTTACTTCCTGCTACCGGTGTAGTCGAATGTACCACCCAAAATGTACGGCGTGGTGCTTGAACTCTTTTTTATGAACTACACTACGGCTTACAATAAGATTCCCAGTGGGTCAAATGACCCCCCCCCCCCATTTTCCGACCGGGCTCGTGTACTATATTTGTTGTGGTAAGCAATTATACGCATAAAAAGGTGGAATAAAATGACATTAGACATTAGTACAAAAAATAGTCATGACATTTAAGTTCAGAGTAGAAAAATATGTAAACTATCCGTTGTTAACAATTTTAAAAACTAGATAGAAGTAAGTCAAGGGAAGTCAACACTACATTCGCTTTGTTTATTAAATAAAATTACACTCGAGCCCTCTTATAGAATATCGGTTAAAAGAATATCAAGCTTAATGTAATACATTTTCAATGTACTGAACCGTTGATGTTTATTATTTTTATCCCGTTTAATGGAATATCCCACTTGTTAGAATAATTTTTCGTGGAAAAAAAAAGCTATTCCCTTAAGCGGGCTCGACTGTACAACATCCAACCAATATAACTATAAAAACATATTCATGTACAACAACTAGAAAAAGTAGCTCTATGAACGGGCTGCATGATGATGTTGGTACAAGATAAGAGGTTTTACATTTAATGTATAGAAATATGTACAAGGGGCTCCCAAACTTTTTAGATTCGCGTCGCCCTTAGAAAAATTATAATTTTCTCCCGACACCCTAGTCTATCTCTAATAGAGACCCCCCTCCCCCACTTTGTTCTCTGTTTAACGACGCTATATTTCATGACTTTCTCCATTCAAAGACGACCTTTCAGTAACATATGCTCCACTGTAGTTTTAGAAGCATTCTATTTTAGGACGCATTCTACTTAAAGACGATTTTTTGTGGTCCCTTGAAAGTCGTTAAATAGAGAACCAACTGTATAGTGTACATACATAAATATATTGATACCATGCATACTTCGCGGCACCCTTCTTCTCATTCTACGGCACTTAAGGGTGTCGTGGCCCCCAACTGGAAATCCCCAAGTGAAATACTTATGTATTAAAAAAATAACATGCTGTCATTTTTTTAAATTTTTTGCTATCTAATCAATAAACAAAAACAAAAATACACTAAAGAAACTTTACTATTTCAAATCTGTACCATTTATACAATTATCAAAAATAAAAGTTAGTTCGAAATTTAAAGCCACTCTTTTGCCTTCCTACATTTCTGAATACTACAGTAATATATGAAAGTATGAAAATAACCACGATTTCCATTAATATTTACTGCAACATCTAGAACTGCATTCTGATTTACGATGTGCACACTAAAATTAGTCTGAAACTTACAAAATCTTGCGTCATCCTGGAGAACTCCCTCCGGAATTTCCCAGTCATTGCGTAGTTCTTTTCTTCCATGTATGCTTCAGTAGCTTTGTCCAACTGTTCAATGCCGGCCTCCAAATCCAAATTGGCTACAGTGTCCACAAATACCCCAGTAATGCTAGAAAGTCTTTCAATGAATGTGGCTATCTAGGCAAAGAAACAAAACATAAAGAATTAATTTTTATGCATTTTACTTTTAAAGAGGCACAATACTACAAATTCGCAATGGGGTAGACCGGGGCACGTTTACACGGATTTTTTTTAATGAATTTTCTAAATTTTATGCCTTAACTTAAGAAATTTTAGACATTGCGGTTTTATGGAGCAGTTAATGGAGTCAAAATTGGTATCTTCAGTTTTTGCTCAGTTTGGGTTTTTAACCGTTAAAAAAATAGTTTTGAGTCCAAGTCGGTCCAACTTGCCCCGTACACGGGGCACGTTTACGTATATTTATTTTGACACCTAATGTGGTTCTGTTAATGTTTTGAACCAAATGTCTTACCATCGTTAAAATAAAGCATATTTGTTACAGACTGAATAGTGCATAAAGTAAAAGCTGAACGGGCATGAAGATAGCCCTAAATGATTGTAAGCTAGTAAGCTATAAGATACGAGATTGTAACTCAATTAAAAAACTAAATGGTCATTTTCAAAACTAAATACGTAGTCTTAAAATACTAAAAAGTTTTGAGACAGTTCGGAGCGAAAAAAGCGTCTGAGCACGTTTGAAAGTAAGGCACAGTAAAAACGTGCGTAAAGCTGCTCAGACGTCAACGCGTAAACTTGCCCCGTCGCCAAATTTGGATATATTTTTAACTTGCAATATATATATATATATATATATATATATATATATATATATATATAAAAATTTCGGTTCAAACAAATAAAATTCTCAAAAAATGATAAAATTCTGCTAATTTGTATATATTTGTTTCTTTCTTAACTAAGTTTTATTTATTCACAATAAGCTTGAAAAAATTCAACTCGAAATTGTTTCGACTTGGTAGAAAACAGATTATTCTTTCTACATGCTAGACCGCAGCTCTACTGATGCTCAAGAACTTGTGAGGATATTTGCTAGGGAGCAGCATCAAAATATGGTATGATTGTTGGTTCTCCAGTTATGGTTCGTTTTGAAAAAAGGGCACTGCGTAAACGTGCTCCGGTCTACTCAACTGTAAATATAAGCTTACATGGTAATGGTAATATAAGCTTACTTTTTTCTCTTGTTCCTTTGACAACGTTTCTGGAAGCGTCTCTATCCAAGCTTTGAGACGAGATTTTGTGGAAAGTAAATCATCAAAATATTCCTCGAAAAAATTTAGCTCAATATCAAACATTCTGAAAAGTTAAAATAAATTCCAAGATAGAATATACTAGACTCTAAATAATTTAATAAATGTCATACAATATATTACTGCATTTGAATCATTTAAGTTACAGCATTTGAGTGCCGGAAAAAGATAAGCAAGTCTATCTTTTATGTCTCCTTTTATTTATAAACTTTTGAATGCTTGTGCTTATGGAACTTGTACTGTAATTCGGTTTTGTAGTTTGCGGTTCCAAAGAATAGTATTGCTAATATATACAGCCACCTCAGAGCAACAGTAAGACATCAAAGCAGAGATATAATACTACTGTTTCTTTGAGGCGAATATAGTATATTGACGCTCTTGGGGGAATTTTACGAACTATTTTCTAAATTGTCTTGATATTACAATTTACGCACGCATAAATTTAGAAAATAGATTTGATAACAATTTTATTAATAATTTTATTGCTAATAACTGTTCAAATTTTTCGAAAATTTTGACTCAATCACTGAATAAATAATTATTGAAAGATAAAAGTTTTAAAATACTATGTTTTTAAATTGAACTAAAAAGTATAAAATAATTTCTCTAACCTTCTTGTAGATTTAAAGCCGCATACAGTTTCAGAATTTCTTACAGGTTGTCTGGAACAATTGTAATTGTGAGTTTTTAATAGCTATCAAAATACTTTTGAGATTTATAAGGAAAAAATATGGGGCGCAAGCAACAAACAATTCATGTATGCATAATTAACCTAATAAATTTTATCTCTCTGCAAATAGTATAAACTGAGGTGTAAGTTTTTTTCTCAATAGTTTTTCTTTACACTTATAGTTACGTAGTACATTCGCCCCATGTTTTACCTTGTTTTCCTTCCAAATTTCTCCGACCACTAAACAAATATTTATGCACAGGTAGCATGGACTTGCGTTAGCATCTGACTTTTAAGCATTTCTGGGTGCTGACTCAAATTTTACGACAAATATCATGTTGGTTTATCTAGCAGACTCTTTCTAGCCTTTTTTTCCCAGTAAAAATCAGAGAAAGCAGAAAAAAATCAGGAGAAAAGGCTTAATGAATCTTAAAAAATATCGTAAAATAAATAAATAAAATAACTAAATAAGTATCGAAAAATTAAAAATTGAAAAGGTAGGCGAATTGGCTTCAAACAAACTTTGTAAGAAAAAATATTTGAAGAAGATCATGCACATAGAAAATATCTCTGATTTGAACAATTTTCCGTTCAATTTTGGACAGTTGAGGTCCCTTAACATTAGCTGCTATGGCTAAACAAAAAGTCTGTATAGATCCCGAACTTAAAGGCGGATTTATTTCGAACAAATTTTGTTGGAAATAGCTCTTGATGACCAACTCCCGACTCCAACTCGTAGAATTTTAGGCCAATCGACTCCGAATCCGATTCTTGTACCCGAAAATCTGTCAGACTCCAACTCTGATTCCGCAGTTTTGGCAAGAAGAAAAAAAAATAGACACGGCAGGGGAAAGTACTGACTCCGACTCTTGTAATTTTAAAGTCTTCGACTCCGACTCTAACTCCTTTACCCCAAAATAAATCTCACTCCGACTCCGCAAACATTAGCAGAGTTACGGACTTGGAAAATGACCGATTCCGTCTCAGAGGCTTTGAATTAAAAACCTTTAACTCCCGACTCGGACTCTTTTGCTCCAAAATGAGATTAACTCCGACTTCGATTCTGCAGCCATAGTTTTTACTGTGAAATAAATATTATTAAAATGATTTGTTTTTATTTTCAGTCTATGTATTCAGTTTTTTGCGGAGAAATTCGGAGTCCTTTATGTTTCTACACAACGGTATGCGTAAATGATTTTTTTCTTTGATAATGAAAATTATTTCTTTAAGTTGACATTTTTTGTTTTTATTTATTTTTAAAAGTACTTTTGAGGCAGTGAGAAGCAAAAGGGATGTGTGTAAGCGGAAATTTTCAAGTTTTGAGTAAAACGCGTTTAAAGGTAAGGTCCTAGGTAGGATTTCATTAAAAAGTTTTTCTAAATCATGCTGTATTACAGCATCTAACAGGGCTACTAGTACTAACTCTTGTCCTATTGCAAAAAAGAGGTTCATCTGCTATTTGTACTGGTTATCTCCAAATTTTTAATTTTGTCACTTACATCCCTTTGCTTCTCACTGCCTCATATTTAATTCATTTTTAAATTATTTTTTGACAACAGAGGAAAAACAAATATTTTTTAGGATATAATGTATTTATTTTAATGAGCTTATTAATTTAGATTCTTTTTTCCCCTTTTTGAAAGCGATTAAAGAATTGTTTTTCATTAAAAAAAAATGTATTAGCTGCTTTTCTTGAAAGGGGATGCTACTTTATTTCTTCTTTTATTTATTTTTTACGCATCTATTTCTTCAGACGAGGAAGGCATATTTTCTTTCTAGAAATCAGGTTAAAATGTTAAACAGTTACGTTTGACATAATTTGCAATTTTAGCTAATTTTGAGAATATTTATCAGATGCTAGAAAATCTATATTGTTATACGGGAAAGTAGGTTCGTTTAGTTCTGGACGGAACTTCTTGTTGAGTTTTAATCTGTTTCACAGACTGCTGAATAAGAATGCTGCTACCAGAATATTAGTTAAGCTAAATTTTTCCCACCCGTAATTTTGTCGCAGCCGGAGTCGTTTACACTGCATCTAGACTGTGCTGGCCGTGAAAAAACATTTACAGAGTTCCTTTCTCAATTGAGAATTTACGAAGTTGGCTTGTCGACTTCATTCGCTAAGATTAGACTGTTTTCGTAATTGTTTCTTTCTAAGGAGATAACGATTAGTGACGTAGCAATAGTTTGGGTAAAGTCATTGAGAGGTTATTTTGAGCCACAATTTCTCTATTTTAAGCTGCCTCCCTCACATTTCACTAATCTGGTTCTATTTTTCCGCCTAAAACGGAAGAAACACTTCTAAACTATTAAAATCGTAATCAAAAAATTGAGAAGTATTACTTTTGTTAAAGCCATTTGATATGAATAATTAGCCTGGTTATTGTCTATCCAGGGATAATTTTTGAGTCATGTCAGAAATAAGATGCAATAAATAAATAAATAAGTAAAATTAAATTAAAAACAAATAAATAAATATAAAATGAAGTAAAATAAATTAAAATGCATTAAGTAAATAAGACTAAAATAAAGTAAAGTAAATAAATAAAACAATAAATTAATAAACATGAATAAAGTAATAAAGTGCTACTTTAATGCAGCAAAAATATAATATCTAAATTTTTAAAAACGTTTGTACCTCACGTCAATAACTATTCCCATCACTCGTGATACTGTACAGAATGTTTGAGTGTTGGATGATGATTTTCAACAAAAATAGCTTCCAAACAGTCATTCCAAAATTGCTAAATGATGCAATTAGTTGCAAACAACATTGTGAACTTTTTTTTATATATATAACGTAAGGACTAGAAAACTTATTTCATAACCTTGCCAGGTGGTTGAAGCCTTGAAACTTTTAATGCTCTTTTTCTGATGTGAAATATAGTTTTAAAAAAAAACTGAACGGACAAAAAAGTTCACCGACATGGCTCAAAAACCCTTGATGACTGTATCTGATAAAGCACTGCTAATAAATGTTTCAATGTAAGATATTGCTTTTAGATTTACAGTAAATTTTTTTCATTCGGTTCCACCTCCAAAATCCTCATGGATTAATTCTTAGGGTACCCTTTGATAATTAATGAAATGCAATGTCTCAACAGTTCGGCATCATCAACTTATGGTCAGGGACGGATACAAGGAAGGGGCGGTGGGGGCGATAGTTCCTCCCTTGAAGGACTCTCCACCGGTAATATTTCGAAAATGAAGTTCAAAAACTTAAATTTAGACTAGTTTCATAGATGTTGGGGGATGGGAGGTTTTGGTTTGGGACCCTATCCCGGAACTGTTTAAAAATTCTAATCCAAAACCTTTGTGATCAATATTTTAAAAGCAGCATACATAGTAAAATGTAAGTAATGAAAATCAATCGCCTCACCCTTGAAACATCTCTGGATCCGCCCTTGCTCATGGTAAATGATATGTTTCATAAATACTTACGAGTTTCTGAGGTATTCAAAGTCTTCATCCAAGGTAGAGAGTTCTTCGAGTTCAACTTCGACTGGAGCTCCTAATCCCCCGTTCACTTCTTTTACATGACTCTCGAAGTTTTTCACCAAGTCTCGAAATCCTTGAATGGTATGAGGCACCCCCTCTAGGGGTACAGTTGCAAAGTACTGTATCTCCATGCGGGCGGTTCCGTTCAATTCCCTCTCCAGCATTTCCAACTTGCCTGTGAAAGAAAAAAATCTGTTAAACAATGGATGATGAGTTTGAAAATTCACTTCATCTTCTTTTTTGATCAAATATTTTCTAAATGTCTAAAAGTGTGTCTAAAGACCTTTTCCTTACACTTGCAAAAGAAATTTGCTTGTGTTTGCGATGGAATTTCCCACCTTCAATTTTCTGTAAGTTACATTAATGCTGTAGTTCTAACTGATACCAAGAGTAAAACTTTGTACAATTTACGTTATTTGTTGAATAATCATGATAAATAAAATTACTTCGTACTTTTTGGACGTTATTTAATCCAAATAAGGCTTAGTAGAAAACACGCTAATCTGGACAACGTTTTGCTATAATCAATTATAAATCTATAAAAATGGTGTATGTGTATTTGTATGTTGTTTATACAAACCTACAAAGAAGTCAGATTATGCCAAATTTAGCAAAGAGGTCCTTAGATGCTCAAGAGTTCAGATTGGAGGTCTTTGCACCCTCAATGGAAGGCTAACCCTCCATTACACCCCTCTGCCCTACAAAAGCCCCCCCCCCGATACAAATTGATAGGAAATTTTACCCTATTTTTTTCTTCTACTTAAATCTGATGTGAAAATGCGTCATTTGATACAATTTTTTATTTTCGAGATAGACCGTGTAACGTAGCTAGTCAATGTGTAGACATGCACTTTTATAATTATTTTGATAGAGAATTTTATCGATGTATCAATGTAGGAGCCGTTTTTAGGTTTCAGAATTATCTTTAGACGTCCAAAAATGGTTTGAAGTATCAAAAAAAAAAAAAAAAAATTCTTTTTGCGAGCATACAGAATAATATTTTCTTTCGTTAACCTATTTCTTGATATGTTCATATATTTATTCATAAAATTGGGAGTAGGTTTCGTGTTTGAAAACGAATAAAATCGCAAACCATATATTAGTCAGGTGAAATAAATAATAAAAATCAGTTACTTCGAAAATGTAACATTCTGAAATTAAGTTCTAGCTGTCAAGAGGGAAAATTATTTCTTATTTCCAAAGAATCTCTCATAAAATTGCATTTTGTTACGAGTGACATTACTTTTACCCGAGAAGAAATTTCTGTACCCGAAAAATGTCATATTTAACTTATTATCCACACAAACATGAGTTTTTGTCTAAGATTTCAATGTAAGAGATGTAAAATGAAATCTTTTCAGTTCTTTAAGGATTTTAACCTTAGAATTCTGATTGATTAGAAATTTTGCAGTTTGATTTTACAGTACTAACGGCATATTTCGATTGATTTATTTACAGTGACGTATAATATTTATTTCGTGTGATTTAGCCTGATGTTTATGTGCCTTACTGGAGAAAGCTTACTTTACACATCATCTATGACTAAGTTTGTCTAAACCGGAACAAAAAACTTCAGCAGCTCAACGGAGGAACGTTCGTCTTATTAGTTAAAAGAGGTTACCTTTTGTAAAAAAAACCTTATCCCGACAAAGTCATAAAACAATGTTTCGCTTACCTTCGCTGACCAAGTCAAGCGCACTTCCACTGGTGGCCAAGGAGGCTTTCACTGTACCCCGAATATCCATCAAATTTTCAGACCGGGTGGCACGGAATCTGACGCAAGCTATCAGATCTCCTCCATAAATGACAGTCTGAACATAGTGAGTGCCCAGGTACGCTTTATCTATAGAAGTCCAGGCTGGATTCGGCCTGGCCGAATGGGGAAGGCTCTTGGATACCTTAGAAGGAAAGATAAAATGAAAAATAAAAGGGGAAAAAAAACTTGAAATATTGAAAATTGCTGTGTAAAGGGAAAGGCGGGAGAGGTCGGTTTGTTTCATATCTGATTTTGAGTGAATTCCTTTAAAATTTCTTTCTGAATGAGTCCCCATGGCTACGCATCTTGTCCTATGACTTAATAAAAACTGAATACATGATAATGTTTGAAATACCATCCCTACCCCGAGAAAGTAAAGGGTTAGTTTCTTTCGAAGAACAATAGCTGAAGTTTTTCTGATGGGGACAGTCGACCGTAATTAGAATTTGAACTTCCATTTGATGCAAAAATATGAATGTAAAGGTGAAACTGGAGTAAATAGCAGTTCTTCATGCTACAATTAGTAGGATAAAGATAAGAAAATCTCTGTTTATATAGTAAAATCCCTCAGAGGCTTTCTTGGTATAATGGTCAACATTTACACTACGACGAAGCTAATGACGAAGTAACTAAATAAGCGTTCAAAAAATAAAAAATAATAAGAAAAGTGAGAAATTTCAATCATATTCAATTAGATATTATTTGGTTTATTTAAAACAAACTATGAGACGGGCCATGCAGACCCTCTGCGTCTTTCCAGAAACATATGTGATCAACAAAATGATGGTTTTTCAGAAACAGTTCATACAGCGTTAGGATTTGCTTTAAAAGTAGAACAAAACTAGCTTCTCTTTGAAAGCTCTCAATATGTAATATATGAATTTAACCTTTAAGAACCACAAGCTGTGGGGTAGAATGTGGATATTTTTCAAGCATAAACTTATTAAATGTTGATATCAATAATATATGCTAAATTGTGGAAATTGATTTCGTAGATTTTGTAACAATTGGTGGGGCATATCTATCTTCAGGAAGTAAAACTGTAATACATTTGAGATGTAAATACATACATTTTAAAATTTGATTATTTTACTGTTCAACTCAGAAATATTTGTGTAATTATTCACATTACATATATTTAATCTTCAATTAAAAAATCAATTTGAATGAAAGTAAAAGCATGGCACTTTGATAGTACGTGTATTCCATTTACGAGGTTTTCAAAAGAAACTCTAGTACTTTCTTTAAACAATGAAAAATTAATTAATTTATTTTGCCAATATTTTGACCTTTTAACAACATTAAAAACTTATGTTTTTTATTAATAATTTATATTCGATAATTTATAAAATCAATTTTGAACTTGAGGAACTTATATAAATATGACCCGCTGATCTTAAGGAGTTAAGAGATAAACATTTGAGTGCTGCAATCAAGTCTGTAGCACCAGTAAGAGACTAAGTATTTGCAAGAAAGAAAATTTCTTAATCTATTTACCCCCATCTGCGTTTTTTTTGAACATAATAACATTATTTTAACTACCCCAACTGTTTGCTTCAAATTAACTCAATCCTTATTTTGCTGCCATTGAGCATGAATGCGTAAATTAACTTAATTTATTTTTCTAATATTTGTTCTCTTAACAACATTGAAAAAATCACTGTTTTCATTAATAATTTCTGTTCGATAATTTATAAAATCAATTTTGAACTTAAGAAACTGATATAAATATGACCCGTTGACCTTAAAGAGTTAAAAGATAAAAATTTGAGGACTGCAGGCAAATCCGTAACGCTAATGAGAGATTTAAGTATTTGCAAGAAAGAAAATGTCTTAATTCTATTTACCCCCGTCTCGTGTTTTGAACATAATAACGTTGTTTTAACCACCCCAACTGATTGCTTTAAATTAATTCTTATTTTACAGCCATCGAGCATAACTACCGTAGATAAACATCAACTTCAATTAAAGGTACACGGCGGATGAACTCACCGTTCGAAAACTGACTTTGGTGAGGATGTCAACTGAGTTCTCTGCTTCTAGGCTCTCCATGACGTAGGAGCCCATCCCTCTGAAGGCGAACGTCCCAGCCTTGATGTTGAGAGACAAGTCACCATTGATCTCCAGCACGTCCTTCACGTCCGATGACGTTTCCAAAGTCTTGAACTGGGAGTGGAAAAAAGGTTCTTCGCTCACCTGGCAGATAGATGTGCCGCGTTAGTAAAAATGTTATTTTGCACTTTCTGTGAATTTTTGCACTTCTGTTGCAAGTGCGGTTAAAATATTAAGCGCTATTTACTTGACCTAATAGTGAGTAAATCCTGAAATCCCCCCTAATAGTAGGGGAATGTGGGGTAAAGTGAAAAAGCGGGGTAAAGTGAAGTGGTAAAATATTTTATCCTGGCGCCGCGAAATCTATCTGCCAATATTTTAACTATGTTATTAAGCATCTTGTTGCTTCCAGTCATTATAGAAAAAAACAGACAAATCTTTGAAGATGAAACTACATATAGCAGAATGGTGTCTGTTTCATTTCACCGTGATAGACTGAACGTAATAGACAGATTACGTTAAATCTAATCTCAACACGGATAGTATTCTAAAGCAGTTCATTGCATACAAAAAGCTATGCAACTCCAAGTTTTCTTACAACTTTCCCATCTCAAATTGTCGATCTTTGCCTTTTATTTTTATGACACCTAAATTCCATAAATCACCAACTAAATTCCGTTTCATTTGCTCAACAACTGGAAGTTTCGGTAGAAATATCAACATTAAGTTGCAACTTATTTTAAAACAAATTTATGTTTTAAAAAAAAAACAAATATATGCATACTAGCTACGTTTGGAATATTGACAACAGCTTTGAAATTATTAGAAAAATACAATGTACATCCAAATCTGTTCATACTTTCGACTTCAAAAATTTGTTTTGTAAAATTCCTATCGATGGTTTATATAAAACTCTGTTAAAACTTTTTGATATATAGTTTTTAATAATATAATGCAACAGAAGCAGTGATTAGAAAATTCATAAATCACTTACGGTATTTAAGGGAAGAACTAGTAGCTTTGTCCATATTTTATGAATTAATTAACTTTGAAGATAGGAAAAGACTGCTCCAGAAAATGCTTGCTGATAAGAAAGACGCGTTTGAGGACTGTATAATGAATGTCAGATAACAGTAGCTGATTTTGAATACTTTTTTAGTAAAGATCTTCTCCTTTATAGAATCAATTACTAGTCAATAAAACTGTTTGATAATTTACAAACACCAAAAGATGTTTCCCTGATGATTTGATCCTGATTCATGGCAAAATGAAATGTGAGCTATTTAAAGGGAAGATATATCGTTAAAATGCCAAAAGTTGTGAATGATACAACTGAAAGAGTAATATAATAATCGTAGAATTTCACAATAAATTTACCAAATATGAGTGACAAAAGCATTTTTTTTTATAGATAGTCCAAGACTATCGGAAAAAAGCACACGATTGAGATACACTTAGAAAAGCGTACGATTAAGGTAAAGTTTCTAAAGCACTAATTCATTCTTATTCAATGCAAAATCTTTAGACGATATCAAGTAATTAAAAAGATTAACTTTAGTGCTACCTCACTGCAAAAATATTTTTCAAACCTAGGAGAAATGATGTACAGGTTGAGAAGTAAAAACTCGAAGAATTGTGGGAAAATTATCAAAAGTGTTAAAGTTCAACGTCCTAGGGGCATGTGTTATTATTGATCGATCGAGTTCAAATTTAGCACTGATTACTTTTTATTATAGTGTCACAAAACTAGGGGGGCGTCACTTGTTGAATTCCAAAAAAAGAAAAAAAATTCCCATATAAATAAGGACCACCCTAATATATCTATCTATCTATACCGTATTACCCCACATTATCCGGCATGCCGCAAAATTCGGGGGTCACTAGATTTTCAATAACACTTGCCTGGTCCTTTTCGGCATGTCGGAAAAATGGAGAGTAGGACAAAAAAAAAAAAATGTTCAGATTTAAAATGAATATAAGTTCTATACATATCTTATTAGCATTAATAAATAGTTTAATTTTGTAAAAATATTTACTAGCAATGTCATTTGCTATTTTAACAGGAAAAATATTGTTTAATAACGAATAATTTCATAAAAATTAAATTAAAACTAAGTAAGCAAACATTTAAGCAGTAAGTAACCGCCCAACAATATCAGTACTAAAGAATTTACCGCAGCTATTCAATAAATAAAAACTAAACTTGCCTCTCTAAAAGGAACCTGAAATATATTTTTTTAAAAACTTATGAACAAATTGCAGTAACGATGATTGCTTCTGAATTGATTTTTCTATTGGCATATAGTTAAATCTATTATAATAATGAACTACCATAAATAACAAGCACACATTATATGCAATACACTTTTTTTTTTTGGAAAGAAGGTTACTTTCGGGATTTATTTATTTTTTTCCTTACAGTGGTTTGCTTTCTGACTGGAACTGAATGGGGAAATTTACTTTTGTTTTGTTGCAAAATAAACCTCAAATTACAGAAAATACGAATTTCCCGGCATGCTGGTCAACCTCGCTTTTTTCCGGCATGTCGGATAATGCGGGGTAATACTATATATTTTCAAAAGAATGAAACATTATTTTAAAATTTTTTATTAAGGGTGGGTACTTACCCTTGGCTTGCCTACTTGCGTCTGAGGAAAGATGTCCATTCCAACAAAGTTGGTCCTCACATCAAAGGTGCGTCCCAACATCATTGGCAGCATATACATCATGCGTAGGATCATTGTCCTGGGGACAATAATGTTTGATACATATTTAAATATTCTAGTAGTACGTATAATGTGAGTGAAATTATGAATGCATTTATGTACGTGAAAACTAATTGCGCTTTTAATGAAGTACTCTGAATCAATACGAGTTGAAAGTATCGTCTGTGATGCAGTATAGTGGCAAGTACACTAAAAAGGTGGTCTCGGATTTCAGTGAGAGTTTGTACTATGAAAAATGGAAACTAAAATTTTTTACTCCATTTTGAGAGCAGCACGCTTTTCTCTGAACCACGAGATTCTGCTGCTTTGAGATAGGATAAAAAAAAACAGGTGAATAATCATCTGACTTAATTTGCAAAACTAATTTTACAAATTTTTTCACAGCATTGTTTTTTTTTTAAATTTTTTCCTGAGGAACTTGCTGACAAATATAACTGCAATTTTGATCGTAATTTGTCCTTTTGATCTCTAGCAATCTAAATTTTTCAGTAATAATTAGTAAAATTCTTGCAAACTTTATTAAATTCGTCTACGTTGGACCCTGTGATCAAAAATTATTCATTTTATCGAAAAAGGTTAATAGTTTTCATAAATTGTAAGGATAAGTGTATTGTCAATATCTGGTTTGCCAAGTTCAACCAGCTCCCATCCTTTTAATGACAACTGTAAAATATGTTTTTAACTGTTCAAGATTTTAAAATATTTTACTTTTTGCATCAACAATTAATTCGCATCATTTCTTTACTTCAGAAAACTAGTTAAGCAGGTAGCGAAGTTGTTTATGGTAATGATTTTTTCATCCCCGAATTTGAAAAAAAAAGAAGTAACCAATTAAGTATCAAAGACTCAAATTTTTCCCGAATGAGACATTCTTTAGAAACATGCATTTTCTTGTACCAGGCACATGGTAACCATAGAAAAGCGTTTTCTATTTTGTTCTTTTTTTTTATAATTATGCGTTAGTCAACTTCTAAAGTAAAACATGACTAGCATGGAGGCTTAGTGTAGTACTAAAATGTCATTTCCATTCACTGTCCATAGTCTGAATTTCGATTAAGGTCAGACTTTAACAATCTGTCAAGACAAAAAAAAAAAAAAAAAAAAAAAAAAAAAACTTAAATGTATCTTCAACACACCCTCAATGAATCTAAAATAAAAGAAGGTGTTTTGTGGACTTTTTCAGTTTAAAAAATACTTATCTTGTCCTACTAAAAATTCCCCCTAGTGAGAAGTTGAAAAAAAAAAAAAAAAATGAAAAGTCTGTGTGCCAAAATAATATTCTTCAAGAGAATTGCCCATATAGACCACGGAAATAAGTTTAAAATTCTTAGTTACTTTATATAATAAGGTAATTTAGAAAAACTTACCTTACGCTTATTTTCAGTTACGGCTTTAGTGCTTAAGATGGGACATAAATGCAGTCTGTTAGAGGACGTTTAAAACCCAATCCTCTCTTCTCCCGTCTGACATTTCTTTTCTCAAATCAGTGTTAAGTCTTGACTTAACAGTGATTTGAATGTGATGGGAAGAAGCGGCTGTATTGAATGTTTTATCTAGACACAACTGTTCCTTATCAGTGAAAAATTACCTCTACCTTTCATTAAGAATAAAAAAAAAAGAAAATAGAAAAAACTAAAACATATAATCTCTATTATAATCTCTTTCAAAAAAAAAAGAAAAATTAATTTGAATTTTGACCTCTTGAATTCAAATTATGTTTTTAGCAATCACGAGTGTGTGTGTGTATGTAGGCGTGTGTATTTATGTGTGCGTGGGGGGGAGGGGTATGTGTGTTTGTGTGTAGGGGGTATGTGTATGTGTGTAGGCATGTGTGTTTGTGTCTGTGTGCAGGTATGAGTGTGTGGGTAGTTGTGTGTATGAGTGTTTGTGTGTGGGGGGGGGGGGGAATGTGTACGTGTGTGTAGGCATATGTGTTTGTGTATGTGTGTGTAGGTGTGCGCAGGTGTGTAGGTGTAGGGATGTATGTGTGTGTTGTGTGTATATGTTTGTGTGTGTGTGTGTGTACGTGCGTGTATGTATCCGTGTGTGTGTAGGATATTGACGCAACCTGGAGATTGTTTTCGCTATAGGAGCAGCATCGTGAGGAGCCGGTCGACGGTGATGCTGCAGAGGGTGCTGGTGGGAAAATAAAATCATAGGACATCAAAACAGTCAAATGAAAGCAATAAGCAACCGTGATTGCTCAATAAAAAATAAATAAATAAGTAAATAAAATAAAAAACGAGAATCAAACAATAAATAAATAAATAAATAATAAATAAATAAAAAATTAAGGGAAGAAAAAGAAGTAATGCCTTTTTAATAGCAAAATTTTTGAATTCAAAACCTTACACAAATTTTCAATTTAAAAAATAAATAATGATCACTAAAAAGTAAAGATGGAAGATATGAGAACTTTCACAGGAGAACTCTTATTGGAGAACGAAAGTATTCATTTTCTTACCAATAGATAAACGTTATTCAAGGGTGCCCCACTGGGGGCTGGGTTGAAGGGGTGGAGGAGGTTGGCCATGGTATAATTGTGTCATTAAAATTTTTAAGAGAGAGGGGTGATTTAAATGGACTTTTGATCTTCTTTTCGGGTAGATCTCTAATTCTTGGGGATGACCCGTAATTTTTAAGGATGGTGCATCATCTTCCTTGGGGGAAGGGGGGGGGGGGTTACCCGTGTGTTATTTTTGATGCTAGGAAATAATATTAACAAACATTGTCAAAGTATGGAAAATACTTGTTTTTTTTTTTTTTTGTTTTTTTGTTTTACTTACCTTTAATTTCATTGATAAGATTTTTCTCTGAACTCTGTCTCGCATATTGGTCAGTTGAGTAATTGCTTTCTAGTAAAGTGTGGAGAAAATAGTTAAAACTCAATACTTAAGAAAGGAACATGCAAAAGCTACTTCAAAAGAACTTTTTTTTCATGGCATTTGGCAAACGAAAAAAAAAAAAAAAAAAGAACGAAAGAAAGAAAAAAAAAACTTTAAAAATTATGAAAATGTGAAATTGTTTTAAAATGGTTTTGCAGTCTGTTGCATTTTTCATGCATTTCGTTCCATTAAATTAAGAGGAAGATAGTATATTTCCATCGTTAGATCATTATAGAAATTGTTCTGAAAAGGATAAGTTTTCAACATTTTGTAAAACAATGATTACTGATTCTTTAATGAGTAGTAATCAATACGAAACTCATGTGATTCAGTCAGCAACTGCTCCTGATCGGGAGCGCAACGAAGATGTTTTCGGAGGTCAACACAGAACCCTCGGTTTTAAACAATCTGCTTTTTTTCCGTAATGCAAATACTGTTAGGATATGATCGAAAGTACTCATACAGTTGGTAAATTCTGGCTGTGCTGGTGCACTGATTACATATGAAGTACATTAATAGTTTCGAATGATAACGAGGAAAATGGCTGAATCTGACTGAGTTTGTAGACTTAACATTCACAGAAAGAAATTTCAAATTGACAGAACCTTGATTTTCCAGAGACGCTAATCGTAGCTTATGTGCTTATGCTATTAATTGCATTCGAATTTACTGTTATATTCAGATACAGTCAGTTAGAAAATAAAATATGGCAATTTACGGCGCTTAAATTACTTCGTTTTTCATACGAAAATAAAAGCTTGACGATCTTCAGAGTACTTTTTGCCGCTATTGGGGGCTTGATTTGTATGGAGCTGGTAGGATTAGAGCTCCTGCACTTCTTTGCGAGCAAATGTTAACATTTCAGACAGTTTACCTGCAAAAATAAGATCTGACTACTATAAGGTTTCATAATTTCGTTTGCTAGAAATCAACCCCTGCCGCGAATAGTTTACAGTTAGATGGAGGCACCAAAATTGGTTGTTGTTTTCGTTCGAGCTGTTTCGGTCTTTTATCCCTTCTCAAGCATGGTTTCCAGCAACTTAACGTGCGCTATCGAGTCTTTTTTTGTTAAGCGTTCTAGCTTCTGAATATAACAATCGAGTCAATTCTCTATTGAATTACCAAATTTTTAGGTTATCATTTTTGTCAGCTTAAGTTTCTCATTTCTTTCTTCCTTTCGCCTGCATTATGACGATGTTTTTATTTTGCTTTTTTTTTTCAAAATATCCTTCTTTTTTTTTTGTCTTATTTCGTTCTACTTCATTTGTTTTTTTTATTTTTAAGTATCTCTTTAAAATCAATAAAATTTTTTCGTTTTACTATGCAAGCGATAAACTCGTTTTGGAAAGTAAATTTTTGTCCTTAAGTTCCGTATTTGCATTTTCTTTGCTGTGTTAAGTTATACGCGAATGGTTGTGGTTCCTTGTTGCCGAAATGATAAATGATAGCTGAAATTTAATGACAAACAGCAATTGGTTCCTTCTCATTACACTAGATGGCAGCGCCGAAAACTTAGTCTCAAAACTAACCGTCTTTTACAGTTTCTGTGCTGCCCTCTATCGGTTTTAAGAGGTACACAAACCCTTAACTGTTAAAATAAAGAGAATTCCTTTCAAATTCGTAAAAAGTTCGCTTTTTTAAACCCACTTTCGTGGCAAAAATGAAATATAAATAAAACTGAACGAAAGGTTAAAATCTAGATTTGTTTTTTCGAGTTAAATTTATTGCAAATATTTTTGGCAAAACAGGTAGAAATAACGATATTTTTTTTATTGAATACACATTTAAAGACATATTCGGAAAACTTAAATTACAATACATAAATTCCAATACTTTTATCCAAACGCCTATAAGAAATGTAACCGATAAAACCCCTAAAATTGCTTTGGGGAAATTTTGAATGAAAACTTTATAAGTTGATTATTTTGTACTAGGTGGCAATTATTGCAATTTAGTTGCATTTTTTGTATTACTTTAGTTTATCCTTTCACACTTTGGAAGCTAAAAGCAATTAACTTTGAGAATTTATCCTTAAAGACGCATGAATACAGCTAGATATTACTTTTAAAACATAAATTTTAATGGCTTTAGAGAACAAATTTGACACTCTTTCCGTATGAACTATTTAGTGTTCTTTTTGCATAAAATTATTCGTTTTGATAAGCAGAAGTAAGTTACCACCCTATGCTAGGGATAAGCAGGAACTACATATAATGTACCTATATGCCGGTCTTGACACACACAGACTTCTGTTTCGTACTTGTTATGTACTCTAAAAATTTTCCGGAAAATTTACGGTAATTGTTACTGGCATCCATGTTGCCAGTAACTATTACCGTAAAAATCAGATGTTACTGTAAAATTTTACGGTTTCCTCGGTAGGCCACAGTAACCAATTTGAGCTGGAATCGCTTATTTTTCCGGTATAAATTACCGTAAAAATGAGCGATTCGTTAAGTCCGCCATTTTACAGTAACAATTACCTAAAAATCTTCCTGAATTTTAAACAGTGATAACCGAGCTGGTGGGAGATGTTCTCTCAATAGTTTGCTGATAATTTCTGCTTCTATTGAAATAACACCTCTCTCCAGACCTGTTACTGGCTATTCCAGACAGATAAGTAAAAAACAAGGCTGAAACTACAATTTCTGGATGTCATAACCAGGGAATCGGTATATTGTTTGTAATTTACTTTGCTTATAAGATTTAGGTACACATTCCTCCCAGAAACGTTAGATAAAAGAAATAGAAGACTTGTAATTTTTAGGGGAGAAGGTCAGCTCACCTAAATATGGCCAAACTTGGTAATGGTAAAAATAAAGATTTCTAAATTTCAGTTTAAGTGAATGTGTTGCATACGCTATATAAGTTCCGAGTTACTGTGTGTCTATACAAGATGATTATACAGTCATGAGATAATCTTTGAGAGGGAATAAAAGGGTCGATTAGAAGAAAGAATCAAATAGTAAAATGTAGTTGTTAACGGAATGCTTACTTGCTACACTTGCACGCACTCAAAGCCAGAAAGACGAAAATATAACAGGTTACAATTTTAATGCACTAAGACTGTTGTGTGCAACATTTTTGCTTTCAAAAAAGGGTTAAAAGTTCTAGTTGCGGATAGTAACTTGAATTTACGCACCACACAAGGCATACAGTAGTTGCGATCATTGATGAACTGTCATTTCATTGCAATGCATGTAATGCAGCTGCGGGCGGCAAATTTTGACAACTGCTTGAAACCCTTCTCAACACTAAAATGTTGTGTTAAATCGTCTTTGTGAAATAAATTTTTAACCTGTTTCCCTTAATTCAGTTTCTGGCTTTGTATATATACAGCTCACTAGCATTGCGCTTGGTACTATACATGCTAAGACGATTCCTAGTTCGAAAGTCCTACGTAATATACAAAATCCGAAAAAAAAAAAGAAAAAAAAAAGATCCGAATCATTAGAGCCCCACCCAGACAAACACAAATGTCTCTTAGACATCCAAAAAGGTCCATGACATATCCAAATATCCATTGGATTTGCCATACAGCTGATGGATATCCATATCTGGTTATGTCTATGGATATGGATTTCTGGTATATCTTCAAGACATCCAAACGGTTACATGTTTTGGATGTGGATATTCGGATAGCTTATGGATATCCAGGTTTTGGATATGGATTTTCGCAAGTCGTCTAGCTATCCAGATTTCTACATGTTTTAGATATAGATATTTGGATAGCTTGTGGATGGCTGTTCAATAACCTGAATGTTTAAAAAATATATCCATCTAAGTCTCATTTATGGATATCTGCTAGATATTTGACTTTTGGATATTACTTGATTTGTTTATATTCAGGTCTCTGTGGCAAAATTCTTTTAATTTAAAGTTTTGTTGATTTCAGGTGAGTTTTTCTTAAATTCATTTCCTTTTAAAATGTGGTTAACTGAGAAAACTAACACTTCTTCTTCTAAACTTCATTGTTTATCAACAAAATCGCGATCGCGATGCGGCGTGAGTTCGGTGGTAACAATTTTGTACTGGATACTTTTCTTTGCTGTAACTACATTAATTAATATAGCTATTTTCTTTTCTCAGATAAGTGTTTCAGATGCTGCTGATTTTGTGTTTTTCACATTTTAGAACATTTGTTGGTCAGCAAAAGTTAAGTGTTTGTATGTTACCTACCGCTTTTCCGTTTGATTTGAATGTCGGCTATTGCTACTTTGTTTGCTGTTTTAAAAATTTAGTGGAGTATTAAACTGTTTTGAAGTTTTTCTTTTCTTTATTGGTATGTTTCTTTGTTTCTGGTAAATGTATTTTTTTTTTACTCCATGATAATTTTTTCACTAATGAGGAGTTAAGTTCACAGGTACCCTAACTTTGATTTCTGTTCGTGTATGTTCGATCTGCATTTCTTCCACAATGTTAACTTTTCATTTTTTTAAACATAAAAATCTATCTTGCAAGTAGGCTAGGTATTAACTTAGATTTCTTTGCATGTGTTGTGTTACTTTGCTGAAAGAATTAAAACTCTAAAGTTGTTTTGTGGAAATGTTTAAGGCTTATTTTCTAGAAATTTTTATGTTCATGAATGTTCAGTTTAACCATTCGATTTAAGCATGCATTCCCCCAAAACATCTATCCAGTTTGTTAATTTTTACAATTGCACATTGCTTGAATATGTGTTTGCATTATAAAGATAAAGATTGCATTTTAGTCTTTCCCCTTGTTGTTGGATGGCACAAAAAGGCCCAATGCTGGGTTTATTATTTGCATTCATGTTTTAGCACCTCTACTTTTACATTAGCAAGATGAGCACTACTATTAATATTATTTCTCCCTAAAAGCTATGAAATCTCATATGCTGGAATTTTGGTTTTACCAATGTATTAAAAGTGTCTCACTTCTCCTCCATAATAATAAGCATTTTTTGGCATGATTTTTTTTTTCAATTTCCCGATTGTTTTATTTAAATTCAAATGGTATTATATTTGCTTGAAAACTCAGCCCACTGTTGACTAAAAAGTGGTTTTGTTTAAAAATGCCAGGTTAATGAGAGTGCATATGTAAAGTTTTTCTCTCAGGTGTTTTCGTCCTGCCAGAATGTAGATGAGTTTTCTGGATTTGACGGGGTTATTAAGTATCAAGTTTTTGGAAAATCTAACATATTAAAATTAGTGTAATGTTTTATAAGTCTCTGAATGCTGTAAATTTTGCAACAATTAAATATGAATCCAAGTTTGCCAACTATTACTCATAAAAGTTTGGCTTCAAAATTCACATTGTATGTATTTGATGTGTAGGTTTCACTAGTGCCGTACCAAGTAGCTCTTAGTTCGAGTTCAGAGCATCAACCTTGTTGACATACACTTTACCGAGCACTTAGAATGACACTAAATACTCATAATACAATATACAAATTATTCTTTTGCAAATATTTAATTATTTTATAGTATGAAAGAGAAAATAGAGAATGAGAAACATCCGGAGAGGAACATTTTACCGCGACTACCTAATAAAATTGATGTAGTTTCTTTTTTATGTTCCTTCTCTGTCAAGCCAGTTTTTTTTTTTTTTTTTTTATTGCAGTATCCTGTGTTTGTCAAGTATGTAAATATATAATTCATAAATTGTTATGAAAAACAAGATAGCAAATATTTATTTCTTTATTTTAGCAGAGAAGAAAAAAACCAAGCGGAAAAATTACTGAGAAAAACATTCAGGAGGAACTATTAAAATTAATGTAGTTTCTCTTTTATGTTTGTTCTCTGTGTTTTCGACATCTTTTAAAATTATATCTTTTAACACTCAAACATATAAGGTAAGTATATCTTATAATTTAATAATTCCAAATGTGAAAACACATGCTTTATGCAGCATCAGTCCATTATTTTTGCAATTTTCTCATTTTTTGAATTAAAAGGTTTTCTTGGCAGTTTTTCAGAACAAAAATTAGAAAAGGGAGATGTTTAATTCAAATATTTTGGAACAGTTTGGACTTTTTGGTGAAAAGGTCTTCACGCCAGTTACATCTGCAATTGTGGTTATGGCTGCAATTTTCTTGAGTATTGTATACTCGACTGCAAGCTTACTTGACAATGGAGAAATAAGATGAGACCAAATGAAGGAAATAGTTCATTGTGTCTTTTCCGATATTCGGGTGAAATTACGCTCTACCGTTTAGAAATCAGATTTGTTCGTTAAACCCACGCGTACTACCTTTTTTAGTCATAATTTCTGTCAATCTTTAAATATTTTCAATTTTACGAGCGAAGCAGCGCGGAACATTAAAACCATTTGAATCAAACATGCCAGCCAGTAGCAGCTCATACACAGGTGGTGATCTCCTCTTATTTGTGAAGCAGGTAGGGTGAGGAAGCTAGTAAGTGTGACGTTTTATCTGTTAACACGGTTTTTCTTCTGTGTGTCGTGATGATGTCACTGTCCACTTGAGTTGCAGGCAAGTATAGTTCCAAATGTCATGATGTTATTGTAATTGAAATTCTAAATTTTTGCATTAAATTCTAAGTATTTTTTCCTGCTGTAATATGTATTAACAAAGTTCCAGATGTTGCATTGGCATTGCCAAAATAAGTATTTTTATAAATTGGTTTTCTCCCAGTATTAATCAAAATTAGGGCAACAGGTTCTGCCATGAAAGTTGTGGTTAAAAATTAGTTGCGGCACATCAAAACCTGACTAGATAAAATTAAATAAATAATAATAATAAACCTGAATTTTTGACATCTTGAATTAAAATTAAGCTTTTTGCAATCATGAGTGTGCATGTACTGGTGCGTGTGTTTTTGTGTATGTGTATTTGTAAAGATATGTGAATGTTTGATGGCGTGTGTGTGCGTAAAGACGTGTGTATGTTTGAAGGTGTGTGTGTAGGATACAGAAGCAACCGCACAGCAGGAGCGGATTCTGGTGGTCAGTGCTGCTGATGGAGACCGTGCTTGCTGGAGAAGCAGGACTTGAGCCAGTTAACGGTGGTACTCCCGAGGCTCCTTTTCAAAAATCAAAGGACTAACATCATTCACCGGTGAAGTGAAACAAGAAGCAATTCCTGATTGCTGAAAACAAACATAGATGTTTTGTCCCTGTCAAATTTTCATGCAATTGTGATGTTTTGTTTGTATGCATTTTTTTAAATGTTAGTCAATAAAAACATTTTACAGTAATTTTGATGACATTAAAGCTTTTTTCACTACGTAGAATTTAGTTAAAAAAAGTAGAGATTTGCTGTGTGTAACTCATGTAAAGGAAGGAACATATAAAGGTAGGTCATTTTGCCTAGGAATATCAAAATTTTATTGAAGTTCAGTTTTCAGATTTGAAATTCGACATCTTTTAAGAGATATGAAACAAAATAAATATTTTCATATTTGTCTATTATTTTTTTTCAGATTATACATGCATTAATCACAATGCATCATAATATTTTAGTGTTATAGTTAATTCTTTTTGAACACTTAACAAATAAACTAAACTTTATTAAGTATTATGCTTTATTAAGTATAAAACTTCCAAAAAGAAAATGATACTTCAAAATTCAGAAAACTAGAATTTGCAAACTAAGATTAAATTTAATTCATTTTTTAGAGGAAATAGGAACCGTTTTGCGGAAAGGAGGGGGGAAATACAGTCGAGCCCGCCTATTAGAATATCGGTTAACTGTATATCCTGCTTAATGTAATACATTTTCAATGTACAGAACCATTTATGTCTATTTTAATTCTGTTTAATAGAATATCCGGCATATTAGAGTAATTTTTGTGGAAGACTGGCTATTCCATTAGGCGAGCTTGACTGTATTTGGAAAAAATCGTAACACTGTGCAATAAAACATTTTATAGTGCACAAGTGATAAGAACTCATCCTTTGAGGATCATCAAGTCAATAGAACAAGCCTGTAAATAGAATGTTATTTTTATTAAAATTTTTGTGGCATATACTTTAAATCTATAGACAAACTTACACGTTTTATGATTGTTTTTTTTTATCAGCAAATAAGTTATTTACAAATATTAACACTTTTATTCATAAGTATCAGGAACAGATCTTACTCATGGTGCCAAATAAGTTACTTAAAGTATTAAAGCTTTCGCACTTAACTACAGTTATTAACATTTTTCCGAATTATTATTAGCAGAGATGCTAAATTTAGGTGATTTATTCATCGACACCAAAGAGTTGCTACTTTTTAACTTGTAAAATTGGTTAAAGCAAATTACTTGGAAAGTCTGAAACAGTATGCGAAAAAGTAAAAACTCCTTTTATAGGTACCCACAGGATGAAAACTCATCCTTTGATGATTATTGAAAAATGAAAAGTCTGTAAATAACTTATGAATCTAGACTTCATTTATTACTAAATTTTGTGGAATATATTTTAAAGCTGTAAACAGATTACAGGTTTAAAAATTACAATTTTTTATATCAATAGATTAATTTATTTGCAAATATAACACTTATATTCATGACAATCGGTGAAAAAAATCTAGAACAGTATGCAAAAAAAAATTTTTATAGGTAGGTATGGAATGAAAATTCCTCCTTTGAAGATTGAAAAAAAAAGAAGAAAAGTTTATAAATGACTTTTATGACTGAAGACTTTATTTAAAACTTATTACTAATTTTTCTGAAATATATTTTAAAGCTGTAGACAAGTTTACAGGTTTCAAAATCACAATTTTTGTGTATCAATAAATAAGTTATTTGCAAATATAACACTTTAATTCATATTTATCAGTAAAAAGGATCGTCACTGCATTGAGAAAGCAAATTTAAGATATTTTCCAAATAACTTATTTTTTAATACACAAAAAGTTGCGTGTTTTAAACCTGTAAATTTGTTTCCAGCTTTAAAATATATTTAAAAACATGAAATCTATAAAACATCGATTCTAATATCTCCTATACATCTATATGATCAAAAATCCATATCTAAAAGCAGTTATAAAGACATCCAAAAGCTTTCTGGACATTACATCCTATGAATAGGAAAGAAATATCCTCTACATGTGCATGAGCTATCCAGAATATCCCCTTCATATCTCTGAGATCGCCGCAGAACGTCTGGATATTTTGGATGTCACTGGAAGTTAAAAATTTTCAACCTTTCGACCACTGGTGGATATTCAATTAGACATTCGGACATCCCATGCACATGTTTTGTATTTGGCTCATATCCAGTTCTATGGCTAGTGGATCTCTTGTAGATAACTTTTAAAGATAGGTGGTTGTCTGGGCATATGTGACGCTTTATCTTTCTGATTTCCATTGAAGTAAAGATCTAATTTTTGATGATGTTTTTGAGTTTATCAAATGTGTTGACATGTTTTGTATTGATATCAAAGAAATTTTTATTTATCTTTAGTTTTATATTACTTTTTGGCTTTCAACGGTTCAACCCAACGTGAGGTAATTCTTACTCAGAGTTGATGACTTTAAAACTACTGAAAAACATTTCATTTCTATCTGGAATGTCCCCCCCTCCCCGTTTTTAATGAGTCAGATGCTGAATCAAAAAAAGTTGGAACCAAAGGTTTCATAAATGAGTGAGATATTAAGTCAGTTCTATAAAGTTTTCTGACTTCTTTTTTCAATCCCATTAAAATAAAAATTCAAAATTGTAATATTTTATAGCGATATCATTTTCAGATATTTTCCAAAAAAGAAAAAAAAAAGTAGAAAAAGAAAGAAAGACAGAAAGATAGGGGAAGAAAAAGAGCAAAATATTGTAATTGTGTGCAACCATACGTATGAGATTATATAATTACAGTGGTGGACATAATTATAAGACATCTATCTAATTTGACAGATAAAAGAAGAGATTCAGAGCTTAAAAATGTTTTATCATAAGCGTAAAAATCATTAATTTATTCTGTTATCATATACAATTATTTTTTAAGAATGATTCTTTCATACTATTTAATGAAAAAACTTAAAAACACAATGGACAAAATTATAAGACACCAACCGTTTTTCCTAAATACTGTGGTCTACATAATTAGCAGACACTATTGGTCAAAAAGCAAAGCCTCTAACATGGTTGTTCAATATTTGGTGGAGTAGCCATTGTTTTTTTTAACATGAAAGATACGATTCGCTATCGAATCTATCAACCCTAATAAAATGTCGCAAGACAGTTCTTTCCAAACACATTTTATAGCAATCTTTAGGTTTTCGATACAAATTAACTGCCTGCCATTTTGGCAAACCGCACGAGCTAAGATCAAACACAAGTTTTCGATGGGATTTAAGTCTGGGGAGCGAGAAGGCCTTGGGAGAACATTGATACTTTGCTCTGAAAGCCACTTTTTTATTTCGTATGATGCATGAATCGGCACGTTATCGAGCTGGAAAGTGTAGTTTTCGCAACAAAGAAGTTTTCCGTATGTTGTTAGTTGATCTTTAAGAGGATTCTTATGCTTTTCGGAATTCATTCTTGAATGCACAAAAACAATGTCTGTTTTCCCTAGAGCTGAAAAACCAGTCCAAACCATTATTGAGCCTTCATCCACTTGGCGGCTCATTACTACAGACTAAAGTTAAACTAGTTAATCATACCAATAATATTGAAACCCGTCAAGACCATCCAGGTTAAACTTTTTTTCATCAAAAAATGACAGAGTACCATTTGGAGGTTCTATTTTGACCAGCTTAGAAGTGGTGTTTTTTTTTTTCCTCAATTTTTTGTATTTCTCATGTGAAAATTTCGCAACACCCTGCGAATGGTTCTCTTTGAGCAATGCAGTTTCAAAGCACTTTTATTGCTTTGAAACTGAATCTACTGGTATCTTATTCTGTGTATCGAGCGAAAGTGCATGGCGTCCGTCTCTTGAGGACAGACATGGAGTACGTCCAGATCTTTTAATCATCGATCCATTAATTCCTCTTTTCAAATCATTTCTAATTGCACTTCTAAAGCGTTTAATAACTTCTGAAATGTTACAAGTTGAAGCACAAGTTCCATTTTATCTCCAAAGTCCGCGAATTTCACTTTCTTTTAATTCTGCACCACGTGGCATGTTTGTAAATGCGTGAAGTCGGTTATCGTCTGCTTTAGAAGAAAAATAAGAAGCTGTTTTAATTAAAATGTTAGGGTGTCTTATAGTTTTATCCATGGTATTTTTAGTTTGTTTCATTAAACTCTATGAAAATATCATTTCTGTAAAACTATTGCGTGTGATAACAGAATAAATTTATGTTTTTTACGTATTTGATAAAACATTTTGAAGTTCTGAATTGTTTCTTTCACTCTTTGTAAAATTAGATAGGTGTCTCATAACTATGCCCACCATTGTATAACACTTTTGCTTCCGATAGTTTTTAAAATAGTTGTGCTTAGAAGTTTGTTTCAAATAAAAGAGTGAAAAAACCTACACCACACATTCATAAATGATAATAGTTGAACGTTGGAATACATATTAGACTAGTCTAGCCAGTAAACGACACTTAAGGACAATTCCACAAAACATGGGAACTTTGTGTTAAAAAAAAATCTTGAAAAAATGCCCCAAATTTTTTTGTATGTTCTCTGTATTAGCTGAAGTTTATAAGTTAGGATCGGGTAAATCCAGGTGAACGGCTTTTTTTTCGTGAGAGGGCTTGGTTTATGAGCTTACATTCAAGTGAATTCTCTCTCTGCTACAAGTAATTTTAAACTGGCATGTTTTTATTGTTTTAGCCTGTTTCTGCCAACTATTTACCTTTTTCCTGAGAAATTCATTCTACAAGGAGCCATATTTGTAGTAGGTTTTAAAATTTCTCCTAAAATATTTGAAAGGATTATAAGCAAATATTGATTGTAAAATCATTGAATTATATGTAATGTGAGTCACGAAATATTGAATTTTTTAATATTTATAATTTTATAGCTTGTAAATTAAAACAACCTTACTGTTGCTTCTACTCATTTATGTAACTAAAAAGAAATTATCGACCAATTTTAATTTTTTTAATATTATATTTTGAAAATAAGCATATTTATCTTGTAACGCGAGTCACGCGTAATTTGTGTTACAGTCAATACAAGATAACATTAACTTGCTAGTGATATATTATGTACCCTAATGTTATTTTTGGGGCTAATGAAAGGTTGGCCTTTATATACACGCCTATAGATATGATCAATAATGCAACTGACATTACTTAAATAGCATAATTTTAATCGGTCTATTGCTTCATGGGCGATTCTCAAAACACTGTCCCGTGCGTAACGCTAAGTTTTTTATTTTTTCCAGCTAACCAAAGCCTTCAAAAAATATTGCTCTTGGGGAATAATACATGATTTAATGTACTATTAAAACATAACAGTTAATCCCATATTTAATGAATAGTTACTTGATTAAAATAAAAAACTTAGCGTTACGCACGAGACATTTTTTCGAGAATCACCCTCATAATGTTTTAATTATTGCAAGAGTCAATACTTTTGCCCTCAAATTGCTAATCTGTTTATATTATGTGTTCCGCATGAAGATTTTTGTCTTCTGTACTTTTAAAAGTCTGTTCCCACCAATATACCAATATGAAAGAAGTTTTTAAACAAAGGAGCATCAGCAGCAGAACGGCAGCAGTACTGCCGAAAAAACTGTAATGCATATAAACAGAAACATTGTCCCGAGAGGAAGGAGTATAGGAAGATGAAAGTTGAAAGCTGAAGAAGTTGCTTCAAGCAATTCAAGATAAACTCAAATATAAAGAAAGAAAACTTCAAGTAAAAGAGTGGCTAAATTCTTTAAAATTGCCTCAACAAGTACACAAGGAGAGGCACAATCCAAAACAAGTAAACATTTGTTCAACTCTCATCGCTTCAAAGCTCTAATCGCGAGAAAGTTATTCATCAGTAAATGCATTTGAGAAGAAGGTTTCAGTTTCCAGAGAACTCATCCAAAGAAAATTCTTTATCCCAAGAAAATCGAAGCTGAATTTAAGAATTTTAGGAAAGAAATGGATTAACCAGAGATTAGCTTTGTGAAAACTTTGAAAAGCAAGCTCAACATCTCATTTATTCTTATTTGAGGTGTTTAATATCCACTATTCATCAGTCGTAGTTGATGAAAGTAATTTCCTTGATGAAACTACTTTTAACAGCCTACAATTATTAAAACCATTACGCAATATTAAATGTAATTGGCATTAGCTGGAATGTTATAGTGTATTGTAACCTGCAAAAGTTCCCAGTTGTATCAAGATCAAGGTGGCATTTGAAATCATCTACGATGCAAACAATACGAAAATACTGGGCGGGCATGTAAGCAAGGAAAGAATATTTTATACTCTAAGTTGATTAATGCACTAAAAACTCAAATTTTATTAATTCAAGATGATATTTTACACTTGTACCGCTGTTCTTTTTATAGCATAACTGTATTTTTTTTATTTTTTCAAAAGTGACTTTTAGTAGCATTAACCTACTTTAATATTTATAAAATTTTAACTCAAAATTAATTTTTTAAAATTTATTGACTCACTGAAATAGGCAATTAGCCATTAGTTACAATGAAATCAAGTGAAATTGCAAAACAAATTACAAAAAAAAAAAAAAAAGATGTTTTGAAATCAGTAATATTTCCACGTCGAAGATTCAAGTTGGAAATGTAACATGAGTCACGCTCAAAATATTGATTAACATAATCAGCAACTTTAGAATGAATGAAATTTTTGCGTACATCATAACTTAGAAATGTATTTTATTCCATGAAACAGTTTTTTCAGATATTATTATTCTTAAAGAGCAGAAATTGTAAGTTTTTAGTAGTCCACAAAACTTGAGTTCCTTTTTTTATAACGTGAGTCACGGTACTAAACTCAGGTTTTAATACCATCCGTTTGTATTGAAATTTAAAATAATGTTGTTGTTGCTGCTGTTGCATGCCCCCATGGTCAGCGGAGCTAGACCAGGTCCATGAGTTTGTTTACCCTCAAGAAATCCAGCACCGTCACTTGGTGTTCAGTCAAATCCCTCTTGGAGAGCCCCACGCACGACAGTATATGGTCAGGCGAGGAGTGCTCAACGGAACACTTGGAACAAGTCTGAAAGGTTTTCGACCCTTCTGAAAATTTTAAAGTTTTAAGATGTCCACTACGAAAACGGGCAAAAGTTGTTTGTTCTTGTCTGTCAAACCCAGGGGTCAGGGAGCCACCAGGTCGTGAACATCTGTACCAATGGTGTTCTGACTGGACAATCCAAGTGATATTATCCCTGTGTTTAATCTTTGAGTGGATCTCCTGAAAGGTGAGTGATGCCGTTGGCTCTGAGACCTCAGCAGCACCAGCTTTCGCCAAGGTATTCGCGATCTTATTACCCTCCATTTCCACATGGGAAGGGATCCACTGCATGTGAATTTGATGATAGACGGAAAGTTGTTTTAGTTTGTTGAGTATTGAAACTCCTACACTATCTCTCACACTTTGCCATCTGGTCAGGTGCTGTATTGCACTTCTGCTATCAGATAGAATTCAAATTTCGGTTTCGTGGGGGAGAAGCTCTAGAGAGTCTAGGGCTTCATCAGTGGTTATTAGCTCACTACGGAACACAGAGCAGTAATTAGGGTTTCTCCTCTGAATCCTCAAGTCAAGGTTTTGCTATTTGAGAAGGGACTGTTCCTTCTGAGCCTTTGATTATTACGCCAATTTTCGAAGTAAACAGAGGTACAATTTTGCGTACCAAGAGCTCTGAGCTGGTTGTATTTAAAATAATGATATCCCTAGTTTCTTACTGTATGCCAGGTGTCTGTAAATACCCATATTTAAGTCAGGTATGGTATATTTTTAATATATATATAGCATTTACTTTTGTAAAACTTCGTCAAACGGTAACGTGAGTCACGTGGAATCGCCCTTAAGCTCAATTTCAATTTCAGAAATTTATAAGATCATTTTAAATTAAAAATCTCCGCATACATGACTGTAAAACTTTTATTGATATATTTACCCGTAATTATTAAAACCGACTCTTTTCGATTTTTTCTGGTTCGAGTGTTTTTTGTGAGATAAAATATAAAGTATCAAATTAATTCATTTTTGAACAAAACTCAACCCACAAAATTGCTCTTTAACAAATGTTGTTTACAAAAGTTGAATTAAAAGTTCGAAAACATTTTTGTGAATAATACCTTAGAATTGAGAGTCAAAGTTAGGGATGCAATAATACTCTTGAAAAAAGAGAATGTGAGAAACAATTTAATGAGTTCTTTATTCAATTTTTGCAGCACCTGTCATTCTTCCATGTCGAAGAGTTTTTGTCGACAAGATTGAAGGGGTAGAAAATTTCGCAAACAGAACTATTTTTCACACTTGGTAAAGTCATTGGATTATCTTTTCCTGAAGATAAGAGACCCTAACAACTGCTCCTTGATTTGAAAGGTTACAGCTAGTCTATCAATTTTTCAACGTTTAGACTACAGAGAGCAATTATTTCAGTGCAACCCAAATTCTTCGTAGTGTTGTTGTTGTTGCTTGTCCCACTTGGCAGACAGAAACATCATACCAAGTCCATGAAGTCGTGCGAACAAAGTCCCGCCAAAACAGCAGAAGGGTCGGAATACAGCTGATTCAGGTCACAGCCGATGCAAGAGAAAATATGGGCGGGAGCAGCCTGAGTCAAATTGCATTTTGGGCACAAGGTCGCTGTGCTCGAGTGTGTCCACTTCTCAGTCGGGCCAGGACGGTTTGATGTTCTCTACTACTTGCCCGAAGTAAAGCAGCACCAGGGCGGGATGCTTTGTACCATTCATGTATAGGGGGCTGTCTCCAAGAGGAACTGATGCCTTGCTTAACACGGGTTGCAATTTCTGAAAAAGAAATGCAGCCGTTATGAGGAGAAATCTCTTGGCTCCCCTGACGAGCTAGCCCATCGGCAATCTCATTTCGAAATACATCAACATGTGACGGTATCCATTGAAAATTAATGGTGAGACATTTACTCAAGTGTTTTAGATGTTGGATTATGTTCAGAGTTGTTTTGTCACCTTGTTTCTACCATTCAGACAGATGCTGAATAGAGCTTCGGCTATCACTCAAGATCCAAATATCAGTACTGACACTCTCTGTGACGCAATAATTCAGAGCCTCCTCAATAGCTAGAAGTTCGGCCCGGAAGACGGAGAAAAAATCGGGGTTTTTAATACAAATCTTAATGCCGTTTCCTTCCCTGATATAAACACCGCTACCGGAGATAGCGCCGTCACCCCTGCTACCGTCGGTATATATTTGCAATGCATCACATGGAATTTGGTGAATAACCTCCAAAGCAAGTTGTCTAAGATACTCCGGGTGTTGGGAGCTCTTGTTGGTGTACGAGCACAAGTGAGGTTTGAAGAAAACTCGTTCATATAATGATGGGGCAGCATCCAGACCACAAGTAAGTGAAACATATTCAACTTCATTAAGAAGGAAATCCTCACTTTCAGCAAAGCTAAGTGGACTCTGTCTCTTAAGGCGTTGATTATTCTTCCAGTTTCGTACATAACTGGAGGTCCTGTTCTGGTCACCATAAGTTTTTAGTTATGGTAGTTTAGATTAAGTTAGTTTAGGTTACATTTGTAAAGAATTTATGTGCATGTCTTAATTTCTTTTACAAAGCGCTTAAGATAAATTTTCTGATCAAATCTCCAGTATCAAGCCAAACGCTTCTATGGCGTCATTTGTTTTAGAACTATGAAAATGCTTTAGAAAGGCGGGAAATGAAATGTTGCAATGTGCGTCTCTTTGTTTGGAAACATTACTACAGTTGTACAATTTACTGGTACTATTTGCTTCTTGATGACAGAACAGTTTGCTACTGTTGTCGAAACCACCACAATTCAGGATGTTTTGATGTCAGATAATAACTAATCAAGTTGTCGTTCCATTTATTCAAAAGTTCCCTTTTCCCTGGTAAATTTCATCATAATGCATCTTGGTTTCTTATATGCGCCAATCTTAGTGCCCAATCGTCCCTTTTGGAATTCAATCGTTAAGAAATTATCATCTTCTCCCTTTTCCATCTGTCCCAAGCATCTGCATAGTGTAAAATGAAAGAGATCGTCCACTTCGTCTCTTGAAAAGAGAAAGAAAAAGGTGGGAAAACGCCTACAATGAGACAGAAATGAAATTTTTCCGTAGATTTAAACGCATGACATGAAAGAAGGCCGCCGAAACTGCAAGTCTTACAGAAGATAAGATAACTGAAAAAAGACTGAAAAAGGAGTGTTTCGGCAAAAATTCGAAAACATGTACATGTACAGTGAGGTACCCCACGCTGTTGTCCGATTGAGCCAATATTTGCATACCTCGGTTTTTGTTGTTTGATACAAAGGAGGTGGAAGCGAACTTTAAAAAATAATGTTGGTAAATAAGAGCCATTGTAATGTATGTAAGATATACACACATTAGAATAAAAAAATAAATATTTTAGACTTCTTAAAAGGATTTAGTAATTTATAAAATATGTAAGCATCAACAAAACTTTTTGAAAATCAATATTAGTGTATAAACTTAAAAACGACAATTGTATTTCATATCGTCGCGTCGAGGAAACATTGTGATGGGTTCTTAAAATACACCGCCAGCTCAGTTATTCCATCCGAAGACTGCAGTTTCGTGCTTTATAGCACTCATCAGCCCGGAATAGGAATCACATGAGCTGGAGGTGAAAAACCTCTTAAGGGAGCCAAGAGAGCCAAACAAACTGGTAGCTAATGCAGAATTAGAAAACCAGATGAGCGACCGCAGCAGTGGTGCGGTTCAACTCGAAGATTGATGGTACAAAATTGTGATGGATTACCTTTTCCTGTTGTATTTAACATTCACTCGAGATAAAGCAGACATAAAAGCAATTCCATCTGCAGCAATACGGTTTTATAAATACATCATGTTCTAAAGTTTGAGTTTCATGCAATGACTATACACAATATTTTGCTTTGCTTAACTCAAACTCAGAAACAAAATGCTTCACTTGCAATTTTCCTTTCAGTGTTTCTGAAACTGCAAAATCTGAAAGATAAAAATTTTAAAAATGTTTTTCCTTTTTAGGAAACTCGCTCATTCGCTTTCAACAGTAACCCTGCTAAAAACTCTAGGATTACGTGGCTTTTTGGGAGAAATGTGACGCGGTATTTTCTTCTCCAATAAAATAAATTGCTTCGAATGAATAAGAACAGACTTGCTGTTTGTGCGAAATTCTAAACTACACGCTTTAGACACAGAAAGTGGAATTCATTCATGACTGGTTTTGTAATGTAACGGAAAAGTAATGTTGACAAATAAAAGGTTTTTCTAAAGCGATAACAGTAGTTGAAGAATCAGCATAATCTCTGGGGATGGAAAACTTTGAGCATATGTGGCAATGTATTTGACTAGGGCAGTGCTCGACACAAAATCCAAGGTGCGCATCTTGTTTAGTTAATGTTAAAAAAAAAAAAAAAAAAAAAAAAGAAAATTCTATGTTTTATTCTTATGCTGCTTATAAAATAATTTGTCATATTTTTACTAATTTGTGAAAATAGAATTAAATGATACCTAAAACACAATAATAATAATAACAATAAAAAATACCTCTTCCCACTCGGTGCACAGTGGGGCGAAAACTCCAAAAAGCGCTCATAAATGTTTTTTTTCCTTTACTAAACCAATTGAGGAACAATAAATTTGCACAAGCCTACCTTAGGCAATCAGAACTGGAATTTTAGAGCCCTTCGTCCACTACAAAGCTGACGGGAGCCTTTAGAAAATTGAAGAACCATGAGTGCGGGAATTTACAAAAATTGCTTTTAAGCAGTATATATATATATATATATATTATATAGAAACACTATCATATATTGTATTTATAATCTGGACAAGTCAACCGAAATGAACTTCACTACTCAGTTCAATAGGCGCCACAGGCTGCTCTATGATACTGGTAGACAACACATTTGATAGCAATATAAGGATTGAACAAGAACGAAAAAATCTTTTAAAAGAAGGAAAAAATGAAAAAATCCCAAAATACCCTGGGGCCTCTTTAGGGGGTACTCCCCAAGGGTAGGTAAAAACCATGAGATGTTTCGTGAGTGCTGCTGGCGAAATTTGCCTAAAAAAGCAGCACTAGTCCCCGACATCTCACAAAACAAGCAAGTGGGTTACTGAAAGTCCAGAATATCAGCATGACATGAAATACAAACATTGAACCTTTTAAAACGAAAAATACAAGTTTTATCTAAAGAAAACAGAACAATATTTAGATACATAGAACATTTTTTTCGAAAAATTAAAAAATATCTTGGCCAAAATTGCAGAAGAAAAAAGTTTTATAATTCTGAATAACCAGAAAGTTCTGAATTTCATAAACAGTGGTAAATACCATATTCATAGTATTAATACTTTTGACTTTGAAAATCGTTTCACTCACATTCCCCACAAACTCATAATCGATGTTTCAAATAGACTTTTTGACAGATATGAAAAACACATCAATTTAGAAAAACACTCTTGGATTAACCTTGTTAAATTTTGTATTTTTGAGCATTACTTATACAATGGTTCCAATTTCTACAGACAGATCAATGGAATACCGATGGGCACATCTTTTTCTAGTGCATTTGCAAACCTATTTTTTCATTTTTATGAATCTATTTTTTTAATAAACAACAATATAGAAGCATTTAGATATATTGATGACATTATTATTTTTAATAACAATGATTTTCACAATTTACACAAAGAAATTTACCCAAATGAACTACTGCTGAAACAAAGAGATAAGGATGAGTCAGTTAATTTCCTTGATCTCAATATTCAAATGAATAATAAAGTTCCCAGTATAGCTTTGTATGATAAACGTCAGGATTTTGATTTTAAAGTGTATTCTTCAATTCATTTTCACAGTTGTGTCAGTAGAAAAGTGTTCAAAAATATTATCATTTCACAAATTATTAGATATAAAAAAATATGCAATAATAAAACAAATCTGAAAACAGCGATTTGAATTTTAACTGCTACCCTAACTGAAAACCAATATCCCGAGCATCTTACGAAGCATTTCATTTGCAGTCTTGTGGAGGACTAGCGATAGTCAATAAACAGTTCCTTAATTTTTCTGTTCCATGAATTTGATGGTTGCCCGTTCGTTCTTTTGATTTTGAGTTCAGGTATGAATTTTGTTTCTCTTGTGTTTTAAATGTTGTTCTATTTTCTTTATATAAATCTTATTTTCGTTTTAAAAGTTGCAATGTTTGTATTTCATGTCATGCTGAAATTCTGGACTTTCAGTAACCCACTTGCTTGTTTTGTGAGATGTCGGGGACTAGTGCTGCTTTTTTAGGCACATTTCGCCAGCAGCACTCGCGAAACATCTCATGGTTTTTACCTACCCTTGGGGAGTACCCCCTGATGAGGCCCTAGGGTATTTTGGGATTTTTTCATTTTTTCCTTCTTTTAAAAGATTTCTTCGTTCTTGTTCAATCCTTATATTGCTATCTAATATATATATATATATATATATATATATATATATTATTATTATTATTATTGTTATTAAAGTCGGGTATATTTAATTTCTTACGTGTCCAACGATAGTAATAGGACAAAAAAAAAAAAAAAAAGAGTAATCGAATTCTCAAACCGAGAATCTGTTCTGATCAGCACCAAAAACTTCGGAATTCAAGGTTATTGTTTTCAAAACACTACAAAAAATGTCCTCTTATGTTCTCTTAGAAATTAATATTATTGAGTCATAAATGGTCTGTAGAATGACCCTGAAAAGGAATTAACTGCGTAAACCTGCGAACTTTGAACCCTGATCCCAAACAAATCGAGGAAAATCCATTATAACATGCCTGTGTAAACGAACAAGCGAGAGAGGTTTAAAAACACTTTTAAGCGCTTTTTGGTGTTTTCGCCCCACTGTGCGGTGGTCCGACGGACCGGCACCGGTTAGCAGAAAATTTTGTCGGTCTTAAGAGATTTTTGCTCGTCCACGTTAAAAAAAATTCCTTAGTCCAAAACATTGGACCACCATGCAACAAAAATAATGTCCTATACGACATCTTGGACTTGAATTTTGTGATAAATTTTCGTATTTTTCTATGGCTTTTCGGCAATGCTTATTATTTCTATATAATTATTACAATAATTACATACCTTATTCTTAACATTTAAATATTTTTTGAAACAGTTTTTTAACACCCACACACAAGTTTTATTTATATATTTATTAATCATTTAGTACGTATTATTGTTATATTTTTTGTAAAAAGTGGGGGAAAAACTTCAGTTGTCCACAATTTTTTCCCCAAATATTTAACGGTCTTCAAGATAAAAGTTTTTTTGAAAAAAAAAATCACCTCTCTTTGATTTTTTTTCAAAAGTTTTTGCCGGTTCGCTGGTCGAAAAAGGTTGAGAAATGCTGCTGTAGAGGATATCATATTTATAGTTTTATAGGGTTTTTTTTTTTCAGTACTGCAGAAAAATAAAATGAAATTTATTTCATTCAACGTTCGAATGGAGCAAAAAATTATACTGTCAGAAATTTTATTTATGGAAAATATATTCAATATTTTTATTTTATTAAAAATATTCTAGTTGGCAAATTAGCATTTTAGTGAAATTAACTGCATGACAAGTCTAGCCAAACTTTTAATGAGCAATTTAAAAGATTTGCATGAAATCTTCATGTTTGCTGAACGAAAATCGGGAAACGAATTGGTTTAGATGTATTCTGCTTTCTCTCTTTAGCAAGAAGGGAGAGATATAAATGTTTTATTGAGGTATTCCTTTTTCTTTTTTCTCCGTGAGTTATAACACATAAAATGCTGCTGGAAATATGCTTACAGTGATTAAATAAAACTTAGTAGTAGAAACTTCAAATTGTTAGAATCACAACTTTTTGAGACACGTCTTTATTTTGCAGGAGCACAGTATGTTCGTTATGTAGCGTAGTAATAACTGGGGGTATAAGTAAATAGCTGCTATTCAGTTTTCCTATTGCTGCTCTTAGAAAAAGTCAAGAAATTAATGTTTGCTCACGAATTTGAGGGAATGTGAATGCACGATTTAAATGTTATTCGACAACCACTTCTAAATTTTACTTAATTAGAAAGATTTATGTCGTATTTCGAACAATTGTTTTCATCAAAACTGAAGCATTCTATTATTTCCACGTTTTCAGTTACTTAGTTATAGCATTGAGCCGGCGATGTAACATTTGCTTTGAGCTCAAATTATTTTTTGAATAACTAAATATGAAACAGCACGCTATCAAGGATTTTCTCGCTATTTTTTCTCTGTACACTTATTCAGAGTTAGAATGTTTACTTACAGCCGTGACTCAACGTGATATACTCGACAAGGCGTCGACTACAAAATTCGTCAGAAGCTGCCTAAAGAAATGTTAATTGATTCCGACTCGATAATGATCTATAATTGTAAAAGTGTTGTGGAGGTTGGACTTTTTACCTTACAATTGTGTCCCAAATATTTTCTACTAGATTCATATCGGTTGATACCGGTGGTTAAATTATTGTTTGCATTTTCCAAAATGTTCTTTGCTCAACTGCAATCTGCAAAATGCTTAAATGAATACTTTTTACTTTTCTAATGGATACTAAAACGTGTTAAATAAGGACATTATTATTGCCTGTTCACGTGCTGACCATATGAAGCAGTGAGAAGCAAAGGGATGTAAGTGGACACTTCCAAGTTTTGAGTAAAACACGTTCAAAGATAAGGTCCTAGGTAGGATTTCACTACAAAGTTTTTCGAAATCATGGTGTACAGCCTACAAGGGCTACTAGTAATATCTCTTGCCCCTATCAGTCATCTCTTGCCCCCTATCTTCAGGAGGAGAGGTTCACCTATCATTTGTACTGGTTTTCTCCAAATTTAATTTTGCCACTTATATTTTTTTGCTTCTCCTACATCAAATGTGGAGATTACATTCAAAACATTACAGACATGCTTACAACATGCAGTCTAAAAGCGAAAAAAAAAAAAAAACTTGAGATCCAAAATTACGAAAAGTTTTTTAAGTGCCAAATAAGCTCTCCTAAAATTAAAAAAACCTTTAAGGACTCTACCGACAAGTTGTATCATTTCTTAAATAAATTCTTGCCAATTTTTCTAACCCTCTATCAGTTTTATTAAGAAGTGCAACCTATAATAACGATTTAATTAAAAAAACAGTTTTAAGCAGAAGAGTAAAATTTGCAGCGCATATTTTATGCTGGCAAAATGAAGAAAAAGGAAACTCTTTTTTCTTTTTTTTTTAATACGTATTTCTCTTCGCATTAGATAAATGAAGCAGAAAATCGATTGCACCCTCATTAGCTACATAATGAGATAATCAGTAAATGTTGCAAAACGTTTTTATCATTTTCAAAAACATGGTTAATTGCAAATTTTTCATATTAAGTCTGGATTTACCTGTTAATTAAATGTTGATCATTTTTGAATAACTGAAGTATGCGTTGAAAAAATGTTTAGAAGCTATTTTATGCGCAGTCAGCGGTTGATTGCCTTTATTGGAAAGTCTCAAACAGCTACAGAAATTGTGTAAATTTTCTATAAATGTGCTTTACACAGATTGTTACTTATTTATTTTGCATTTATAAATTTAAAAGCAAAATATAAGTTCATGTATTATATATTTTTGATTTTTAAATCAATAACAAAACTAATCATTATCAAGTAATTAAGTAAATATGATTCTTCAGCTGCAATCTTTAAGAAAAAATCAGAAAATCATTGTAAAAGCCTTGCTTGAATTATATACATTTTATTTGTAGACCAACAGAATATTACATCATAATTTTTAAAAAATCTTTGAGAGTTTTCCGACGTTTTGCTGGAGCATTGTGTCATTTTGACATTTTATTATGCATTTGTTTAGTAACCCAAAGCAGTGCATGCCAAATTTTGAACGATAGAACTTTTTTTTGTCTATTTGTGTGTGTGTGTGTATTACTGTATTGAGAAAATGAATGGCTTTTGTTTTTTTTTTTTTTTTTTTTGTTTTTATTGGTGATCATCTTCTACACAGCGCTCCATCCCTCTTTCTATCATAGATATTATCCCCTTAAACTTACAATAGATTTGTGTTTCTTAATTTACAACCAAAATATGCACTAGAAAATATTTATATAACAGAAAAAAGTTTGATGGGTCAGCTAGTGACTTTATCTTAAGAATGATATGCACGATTTGGACGTATGTGATCAATTTTTCTGTCTACGACCTCTTTTTTTAAAAAAAAAAAAAAGCTAATTAAAAAAATATATATTTTTTAAACTCTTAATCTGTACTATTAAGTGCTTCATTTCCATAAGAGGAAATCTTTTGTTTTTGAGTATGCCTGATTATAGAGGCATTTGAAAAATATGAGGGTTTTACGGGAACTGTATATGTAAATGTAGACTTGAAATTTAAAATTTTATTTAATAGCAGATGACCGGGAGACACTTTTATTTTAGTTATATAGTAACATTTTCATTTTTAGTTGCTAATTTATCCAGGATTTTTATTGTTGTGAAAACAAGAGGGCGATCTTTTTGCATTACGCTAGGTTGTTTGTGTACGGCGAAAAGTACTTCTAAAAGAGGGAAGGGGCGTTCGAATGTCCAAAAAGTGCTGAACCGTTCAAATTTCAATTTTAGGATAAGAAAGTAGCATTAAATGGCTCTTTCAAAACCGAAATATTCAGACGATTTTTTTTATTTCAGTCTCATTCGAAAGTATGAGAAAAATACCCCTAAAATAGATTTACTTCCTTCGAATTTCAAAAAAAAAAAAAAAAAGTCTATAAAATTAGCAGGAGAAACATTATAGGTATTTTCGAGTAATAGAACATCAATATCAAATCGGAAATTTCTCGTCTGCAATGAGCTCAGTTCTAATTAGAGTTAATAAAATCATTGTGAAAAAAGATCTGTTGCCATTTTTTTCCCTCTCGACTGAGAGTAAAAGAAATTCTTGCCTTTGCTTTGAGTTAAAAATTTCCCCTTTTGGTTAACTTTTGGCCATTTATCTCTCTCTCTCTTTTTGTGCTGCCAGCAGAAAATGATCAAGGATTTTAGTTGTATTACTGGAGGGTTGCGTTTAATTTATTCGATACATTAAGATTTCCCGTGACGTTATTTATGAATCATTTTGACGTAACTTTTATTTTCAAGGTAGACCGTGCAAAGCCGGGTGACGCAGCTAGTATATAAATAAATAAATATGCATATGTATGTCACAAGAAATATCAGTGAAATATTGAAAAGTGAAAATATTATTTGTTCCACTCGACTAGTTTCAAAAATTATGCCGACATGGCGCTGACATATATACAACGTAAATGGTGTTAACTCCATTTATTATGATGCGAATCATGCGAATTACATTATCTCTCATAACATTACTCTTAAAATAAAAATGGAGTAGAAAGTGTTTGAAAAGACCAAGTTTTGAGTTAAAAATAAAAGCTGTCATTGCAACATTTTCCGAAACATTACCAACAGCTCTGATAATGTCTTCGATTTATGAATCATGTACCATAAACGCATGTTTCTGACATCAGCCATTCCGGGATAAAAAGGAAAATGATAACGGGAACGGGAAATAAGATTTCAATTGTTGACAAATGCATTCAAAATATTCTTTGTATGACAAACAGAATTATTACTTCTGAGTATTTCTTGATGGGCGATTAATTTTTGCTTTCTTATATTAAGCTTTTCCATCTTTGATGTTACTTTTTTTACGTTATATATTTATTTATTTTTTAATGGTGATTTATTATTCTCGTTTTGATTTTGTCGAAAAATCAGTGCAGCATAAATCCCTTGAGAATATATGCTTCTAGTGTTTCAATTTTTGTTTTTCAAACATGAATTAAAGAAAAACTTTTTAGTCAATTAAACAGCATGTATTTAGGTTTTTCTAGGTGACATGGGAAACACGGAGCAGGCGAAATAATCACAATTGGTAAAGTTTTCTCGTTGCAAAAGTAAGAACAAGAAGGAAAATTGAAAATATTTTTAAAAGCTTTTATTTTTTAAGCGTTTCAAATATTTTATTGGTAAACAGATAGAAACTGGCAAAAAAAAAAAAAAAAAAAAAAAAAAAAAAAAAGAAAAAAAAAACCTTTTAAAATGAGCTTTTTTATGAACTAGAAAATCGCTCGTCAAGGTATGATAGGTGAAAATTGCTTTTACATTTAAACGAAGCAATTGTCTGTTTGTAGATATTTTAAAAGCAAAATTTTAATCCTAACTCCAGTGGATTAACTTTAAACTCCAGCGTTCATTATTAATCACTTTTTCGTTTCTTGACTCTCTTAAAATCAGTTTTACCTTTACCAGTAAAACAGTTAAGTTACCGGATCCAGATCAGCCTTGTCAAAATAAAGCATATTCCTTGATGTCAAACATTACCAAAAAATATTATCAAGTTATCATGCTATGGTGCGAGTTTCATTGCTGATGACGTCAGCGTTACTCAATCAGTGAATTCACAACTATATTTATGAGAATAGGTTGAGATAGAGCCGCTGTATAGATAGGCCGACCACCAGCTTAAGTTTAGCCATTTTGGATCGGATTTTTCATTGTTTCACTGCTAGGGTTACCACAGCAAAGTTTCGTATTTCGCCAAATTTGCCGAAAATAATATTTTACTTAATAAACAATTCACGTGTCGCTAATAATTGCTCACAGTGAACAATCACCAAACGCAATTGTTTTTGATGAGATTATATTTAACGGATGCAAGCAACTGCGGAATGTTTTCCTAAAAAAAAGTTTCCCCTGTCACATTCGGACAATCTTTTCTTGAACTAAAGCAAAATGGCCGAAAAAAAAAAATGTTGCCAGTTTTTTGTACAAGTATAACTTTAATATAAGTGTCAGGTTTCAAATCTCTACTTAATGATTTTGGTACATTTTTGGCTGTGGGATCATGTATCCCTAGTCTCCCCTAAGTAGGAAGGCAGCTTCTTTAGCAGCCTCTTTACAAAACTATGCAAATGTGAAAATAAAAAAATGCGTAGGTAATCAGTCTTCCTCATAATTCTTCACCTCTTTCTGAAGTCGAAGATGGACGGCACTCTTCTTCTTCTATAGATGATGACGCATTCCTCTTTCTGTAACTTCGTGACTTTTTTATTGTTTTTTTCTGTTATCTCACTTTCGTCATCTTTCTTTCTGCTTTTCTTTTCTTCATGTCTTCCTGTTCCTGATTTCTTTGAAGTCTTGCTTCAGCCCGTTTCTTCTTAGCCTCTTCTTGTTCCTGTTTGTATTTCTGATTTTTTTCAGCACGTCGCTTTGCCACTCTTCTGAACTAATAACTACTACTTGTGTTCTATTGTTGCTATTAAATTTTATATTTACACTCTTGGTAAGAGCAGAAGCTGCGGGAGTCCAAACAAGGACTTATTTTGAAGGAGCTGGATATAATCCACAAAAACGTCCAATGAGTGTAAAATATGAGTAGCATTGGGGGGGGGGGGGGGGGGGGGGGTGTAAGGCAATCAAAAATTATTTTCACTTTGTCACAGAATCTGCTATTCTCAAGTTTTAAATGAGACACATGTCCATCTACAAATAAAATTATTGGTTCTCTATTCACCTTTTGACTTTTTATCTATGGCTGAAATACATTGACCGGAAATTTAAACTACATCTTGCTTGTTATCCACCTTGAATCCGACTTTTTTAATCCCCAACCATGGGGCATAATGCACTTAATGCTATCTGGGATTCTTACGTTTTTATGTACCACTGTTGAGATGATGCCCAGCAGCGTTTGCAGTGAATAAAACTGTGACACATCATTTTTCAACATTGTTCACAACTTCGTAAACGTTTTTGTCATCTTTAATTGCAAGCACAAGGAATCCCTTTGGGTTGAGAAAAAATGCAGTTTCGTAGCAATTAAAATTTCGATTTGGATATTCTAAAGTGCCAAGGTGATTGTTGTCTTTTAAATAGTCGTAAACGGTTTTGAACCAGTTGCCTAAGCTTTCTGTAATTACTTTTGAACGGGAAAATGTGAGGTTTTCACTACTCCTATGAGGGACTGAAGGGTTCCGTTTAGGAAAACCATTGTACCATGATTTCCCAGGTCTTCCATCAGGAAATTATTTCTTCCCAATTCATTTGAGAGCAGCTGCACACTCTCGAAAAATTCTTCTTTTAATATCGGAAACCCTGCTTTAGATGATGAGGCTATCCAGAGTAAGTATTTTCTCCGCTGGAAAGCACTGGGTCCGGACCCACTCTGTTGATGTTAGGATAAACCCATTTCATTTTGTTTAAAATTTTAACTCGTGGGATTCTATTTTTCCTTGTTGAAACAACAACACTCATACCATTACTATTTACATCCAATAAGGCGCATTTGTTCTTCACTGTAACAGAATTTCCTGGCAGGGGGAGGAGCGGGCATCCTGAACTGAAAAAAGAGGTGTATTCACTATTCTGAGGTTCCAAAAAATATGGTATGAGTAACAGACACCCTTTTGGAGCAGTAACAGACATCCTCTCTGAGACTAGTCACGTTGTTCGATTTTCAATATTGAACCTGTGGGTGCAATCAAATCAATCAATAATCTCTTCTGGCGCGAAAAAAAAGGAAAAAATGAGTTAGGCTTCAAGGATCAATAACAGACATGGATATCTGCTACTATAAAAATGAGTTTTCTGGGAATGAGTAACAGACATATATAAAATTCACATAAGAAGTGATTGTACACGAAAAACGATGTGAAAACCGAAAAGAGCATAGTTCAAACACTAAAAATACTCCATCATGCACTCAAATCGACATTTTACAATGCAAAATGATGGTTGAAAACACTCACCTTAACGTAAACAGTTTTCTGCAGCATGAAACACCAGCTAATCTCGTGGTGATTATTCATAACCTTCCACTACTGCCTTGTAAATACCAACTGACTCATGAAATTCACTCTGATAACACTAGATGACTGCACTGTATTCATTGGCCACAGCAACATCAGTTTAACCCGCCTAAAATTCGTATTATTTAAATCCAAACTTATGACTGTCTATTACTGGACCTTTGTCTGTTACTGGTGCCGTCACTCTAATCTGCTACTCGAATCTGCTATAATTTGAGTTTTGTATAACTTGGTAGCTTTAAACAAATTCCGCCAAAAACAGAATAATTCATTCTTTTGATTGATAATAATACATTAAATTTGCGAGCATGATTTCAGAACGAAAATTGAAAAAAAAAAAAAAAAAAACCTATAATTTTGAGATTTTACATCATTACGTATGCTAATTAAAGTCATACAAAGGCGATACCTAGCCTAGAACACTTTTGGTCCAGTCTCCTTTTGCACAAAAAAAGAATTATCAAAATTGGTTCATCCTTTTAGTAGCTACGGCATCGCAGAGAGGTACACTGGGCATGGTGAGAAATTTTTGGGGTCCGTCACAAATGAGTTTTACACCCCCCTCCGTATTATTTACCTCTACGGCCCTACATATATTTTACCCCTCATTTTAAAAATCTCGGGCCTCCTTCATGCTTGGGCCGGGCCAACAGGTGTCCCTTCTTTTCCCTCTAAACGCCCCTGCTGATACACAGACATGTCGAACTTAGAACCTCCTTCCTTGTTACCCAATGGGGTTATAAAAACACGTTTTTATGGGTTTTCATCACCATTTTCTACGAACTCGTTAACTGGAATCACTAATTTTTTACGAAAAAATATTGCGGTCCCTTCGCGCTCGTTATGAGCAAGTTAGTCGATGCGTATGCCTGAGAGAGAGAGATAAGTGAGATAAGGTAATGAAATAAAGCTTACTTCCATCGAGTTTTGTTGAGTACTGAAAATAAAAATAAAACATTCATTACAAACGCACAAATTCATTTAAATACTTCCATTAATTAAAATCCTATTTCACAAGGTATAAAATAAAAGTAATTCCTTTTACAAGGGCTTTAAACTCTCATTTTTTTTAAACTAAATACTTCCCAAAAAAAAAAAGAAAAAAAATAAGATCAGCAGCTACAAATTTCTTTAACGGAACATTCTTTTGAGAAATAAAAGAAGTTTAGATTAAATTTTAAAACAGCAAGTGTTTAAGTTATAAAGCCAAGAGAAAGTTTTTTTTATATACAAAACTATTCCACTGAGAATTTTTGTAAAGTCTTTGTGTCAGGCGGGTTACTTGAACTGTATTTTGTAAGAAATTGCGACGAAACAAAAAGTTTCTTTTTTTTTTCCTTTTTGAACTTCGAAGGAAATAGGAATGATCAGTCTGTTGTAAAGAATTTTAAATTGGAGACAGTTTTTGTTTGTTCAGACATTTAAATCTAACAATTAAATTTTTTTTCTATTCGGAAGTAATTAAACTCGAAAACGTACCGATTTCAAGACGTTCAGACTGCGAAGTTTCTGGAATTTCTTCATACCTTCACTAAGTAATACATAGAGGGATTTAATTTTAAGGATCATTCTAGCTTTGAAATAAATAAATACTTATAATTAACTATTTAAGAAGGTGTAAAAATGCTTAAGAGTGCTTATTTTGTATGGGAGCTCTAGTACTGCATTTTGTTTTGCATGTAAAATTTTATTGGACTTATTTCAGGCTATTTACCCATAGATGTTTGGGTAATCCAAGAGTAATGCCGTTTTGGTCAAGTAAATAAACTTTTAGCAACATTTTATTTTTTCTCAGTGGCGCAAGTATCGTCGTGTCGTTACCAATAACCTTTTGCCATGTAGTGTGCCTATTTTTAAACCCGGGTCATTAAAATTCCACTGATTTTAGTGAAAATTTTTAAGGAATAGCATTTTTTTATCAGAAAATTTTAAAAGATTTTAAAAATCTCATAGTGGTAAGAGGAAATGAAATCAGATGGCGCAATGTCGGGCAAATGTGGTGGATGAGGCAATCCAGTTTTCAGGGTTGAGAAACGCGTTTTAGCATAATCAAGTTCAGAATTACGTCTTTTCTAATGACAATCGATGGTCTCTGGAATATTGATGAAACTTATATTTGTAGGAAAAAAAGCGACATTACTTTCCAGTCCCCCTATTAAGTTTTAAAGGCTGCAGTGGAAATGTAAAGCGAAGTATCTGCACGTTCTGCAGTTTATGCTGAAAATAAAGTACGCTAAAAGTGTGAAATTCCAACATGTTACTATTGTGACATTTTTTCAAGTACCTCAGAGCATCATTTCTAGAGATATTGAGCTTTACCGATCCACGTCAACATAGTGCTTAGGGGCCATTCATTAATTACGTAAGGGTCCCGAGGGGGAAGGTGTTAGAAAAATCTCTACATACCCTTACTTGGGGGGGGGGGGGGCTCAGACCCATTCTTACGTAATATTTTCCAAGTCGAGAAATCGCGCGGTCAAGTGGTTGGCAGGGATTACATTTCATTTGCTTCTGAAAGGTAAAAAACCTATTGAGAAGAGTTTTTTACTTGTTTTTCAAAAAATGAATAGGGTAAAATATAATAAAAGAATCCCATTCTGCTAAATAAGACTATAGCGTGTCTTATTTTTAATCAGTTTCGCATCAAATAAAAAATATTTGTCCAAAAAAGTAATTTAGCTATTATTTCTTTTCACAAAAAGGTTTAAAAAAAAAATCAACAACAGTGAATGTAATAACGATTCCAATGACGTAAGAATCGTTATTTCATTAAAACGAAATTGAATTTTATATAAGATTGGGGGGGGGGATTGAAAAATCTTACATACCCTTACATGGGGGAGGGGTTAAAAATCATCTTTACGTAATTAATGAATGGCCGCTTACCAACCTGAAATTAAGCCCTGATTTGTAGTATCCCCTCCCCCCCCCCCAAAAAAAAACAACTACAGCTTGTTTTATAATTTTTAACAGAAATTCTTCGCCTTTACTTTTTGAAGGCTCACTCCAATACCAAAATAAACTTTTATTAGTTTTTTTCTTTTGCCTGTTATTTTTGATTTCGTTGGTCGGCACAAAATATATTCTCAACTCTGTGCCGAATTCCCAGAACAGACCTGTGAATCAATTTCAAACTAATACTTTTCTCTGTTAGTATAAGGATCATTCTTCAGAAAACGTAACTATTGAACCCAAATATTTTTCAATTTCGACACATTTTGTTTTCTTTCTTTTTTTATTCTTACATGAAAGAGTAACCATAAACAATGGCTCAGCTAAGTACCAATTATTTTACTCATAAGTAAAAAAAATAAAAAATGTTTTGTTCAGTGAAATAAAAAAAAAGGAAAAAAACTTTTAATATTTAAAAATCGAGGCCAATTTAATATCAAAGTAGTAATTTTGTGAATTGTGCGAACAATCAGCTATTTTAATGATTATATATAGTATGAATATAATATTAATCTCTCTATTAATTAAAGTACGACCTAATTAGTAGTTTCAAATGTATGTTTAAAAAAATCTTCAGTTAATTTGAGGATATACTGGCAATTTATAATTTTAGTAGAATGCCTATTATTGATGTATTTCCCCTCCATCAGTTATTTTCACTTCAGAAATAAAGACATTGATAAGGTCTGACACGGAAATTCACGGAATTGAGAAGTCAGAAAAACCACATTAAGTTTCTAAAACAAAATATATCTTCTTGTTTTTCCACAAAAATCTCACAATTTCAACTATGGCTGAAAAAAAAAAGAAAAAAAAAAAAGACAAGGGGGCTCCCATGTATCATGGAAAATAAAATTTGATGTCATTACTGCCACGTGTGAATGAGGAATGGCATTTTGTGTTTAGGTAACGGAGATTAGAATTTATTGTGTGATATGACTCCTTGTCCTTCTAAAACGAACTAAAACACAATATTAAAAAATTAAATATACTTGAACAATTCGTGTTTGAGACACTTGTGAATGGAATAATAAATAAATAAGTATGCACTTTTAACTAAACAAGTTACTGAGCAGCATAAACAGTCACACAAGATATGTGACATGCCACGGAGGTGAGAATTCACATGTTGTGAACCAAAAATATACTAAAATAAAAATTATTATTAAAAAATTTGTTGGCAGGTTTAAATAGGTACATTTTTTTGTGAATTAAAAACCATTGTTAAATGAATTGTTCCTTAAAGTTTTTACTGTAAAAGGGGTGTGACAGAAAAATTGCACTTTTTGAAGAATGATCCATAAACAAGAGGAAGTATTCTGTGAGTAGTGGAGTTTAGTCACTCCTTCTCTAAAGTCAGTTTTTATGCTTTTTCAGTTTAATAATTCATATCTTCGGATAACCAACTAATATCTGCATCAAATGTTTTTGTACTGTGATTTAATCACTCTCTTACTACGTAGAAAAAATTAGAAAGTTTTTTTTTTTGTTGTTTCGAAATGAAAAAATTAAATTCTTATTGCAGAAAATTTACTTCAAATACAAGCTTTTAATAACTTTAAACCCTTTTGAGATCAAAAAAGCCCAAAAATATTTCAGAGCAATTAACCGAAGAATAACAACCGATCTGTATCAAGCGCTAATCGTTTAAAAATTTTCACTTTGGAAAATAATTGTGAAAAAACCTCCGTTCCAGACTTAACAAAAAAAAAAAAAAAACACAAAACAATTTTAAAATAAAAGAATTGTTTAAAAAAACATTTCTAACGGCCATTTTTTTTTTTTGTATTTTTTACGACATTAAAAGACAATGGAAAAAATAAATAAATAATGACTGAAAAGTTTTCATAACGTGATCTTCTTTGGATCATGTAACATATCCGCTCCTCTTACATAACTATTGAACTATAGCTTAAAATATTTTTGAAACTTATTTTAAAATTCATTAAATTCTAATTTTCTCATCTTTTGATACAAAGGAAATGTGTTCCATCTGACAACGTCTTGAAAAGAAATCTCAAACAACAGAAAGTATTAAAGGAAGCTCAGTAAGTTGTTCTGCAATAAAGACAATAAAGTGTAAGATAACTTTTAATTGAATTAAGAAATAAAGTAAATTTTTAAAACAAATGTAATCCGCATAAATATGCCTTTTTTAAACATTATATAATCGACGAAAGCTATACGTATCTCGATTCACTTTCAAAGCGGAAGGAGAATGATGTGTACAATATGTGTTGAATGTCTGTACAACAAACTATGTTGTTTTCATAGTTAAAATAACGTAAACAATTGCTTGTACTCATCCGAGGTACAAAACTATGTACTTCTTACCAAAAATATTTTTTTAAAGAGTATTCCTATAAAGTAATTATAATAAATCAATTTTTCTGACACTGAGTATGACCCAATCATTTATGTAACAATGAAGCAATTGAAAACTCAAAGGAAACTTCTGAACTAATAATGATTCCTTCATTATAGTTAAAAAAATGACATGGTTTTAAAATTGGTACTAAGGCAAGCAGTTGTTTACATTTCTTTTTTAATGCAAGCAACACAGTTTGTAAGTCATAGTAGTCATTCTTTTAATGCTTTGAAAGTGGACACATAGCTTTCGTCGATTATAAAACATTAAAGGAAAAGCATGTTGAAGCCAAATGTATTTATTTTCAAAATTTACTCTATATCTTAATTAAATTAAAAGTTATCCTAAATGTTCTCTTAATTGCAGAAAAACAATTCCTTCTGTTTGGGCTGATGTAGATAGCTCTTTAAAATGTAAGACATGGGGAAAATTTCCTTTTTTTTTTCAAAAGAGGAAAAAATCAGGACTTCTGTCAATTTTTAAATAAGTTACAAAGACATTTTAAAATATGTTTTAATCAGCAAAAATTTTCTTTCTCAGAGAAATCTAGGGCGCTTTAACATTTTGAAGGTTCTTGACAATAAAAAAACCATTTATTAGTTTTTTTTCTTTTGCGTGTGGTTTCGATTCCTTTGGTAGTTTAAAAAATATCCTCAATTCTGTGCCGACCTGTGAATTTTTGTTACTTCATCTTTTCGTCCACACTATTATTTTCAAAGTTTTTTTGTTTGCTAATTGTTGTTTTCAGCGTGAAATCGCTGAAAATTAGAATCTACAGCTAGAAAAATATTTCAAATTGTTTTAAAAGTCTCTCTTAGAAAAGAAGCGAAAAAAAAGTTATAAATACAGTCGAACCCGCTTAATGGAACAGCCATTTTGCCACGGAAAAATATTCTAATAAGCGGGATATTCGATTAACCGGGATCAAAATAACACATTACATTGGTTTGGTACATTGAAAATGTATTATATAAAGCGGGATATTCTTTTATCCGATATTCTAATAAGCGGACTCGACTGTAATTTCATGGGGATGTTATTTTTTCGTAAATTGTAAATTGCCTTTTCCGATTTGCTGATCTCCCCCGTAATGTTTAAAAAACAGAACATCAATTATTCTGAAATAAATTCCTTTTGATCCTTAAAAATAAAGACATGCTTTTTGAAAGCTTCTCATTTCACAATTTATTAAGAATTTACTTATTCACGTAAAAATAGTTTTAATGAAGCATTAAACGACAGAACGTGAAATAGATGTACCTTATGTCATAGAAGATTAACTTTTACTTTCTCATTTTCAAATGCATCTTGTAATGTAAGGATTATTTTGCTAATAAAAAGAAGAACTGTACTTTAAAACTTTCTAAGATCGAAACAGCATCTATGTTTTAATTTTTCTTGATCACATTTATAAGTCAGCAGACTGTGTGTCAAAACAAAAGTGGTACAAGTCGAAAATCTTACCTGTATAAGTTTTCTTTGTTTTTACCTTGAGAAATTTTTGTCATAAAAAATACCTTTACCATAATTTACTTGTATATTCTTAGCATGAAAGGCATATGATCTGTCAGTATGCATAATAGAGCATGAAATAGTCTCGCAAATGCGTCTTGGGTAATGTAGTTTGGATAAGGTTTTTGAGTTGTAGTACATCCTAATGGTGAGGGCAGACGGATTAAAAAATCATTAGTCAGTCATTTCCGATAAAAAATATGAAACCGCTTATTTTCTAGAATTTCAGTTAAAAAAAATCAAATACAACTGTAATATTGAAGTGTAATAATTGTTTAAGAATTTGATCTCATAAAAATGATTCATCTCCAGTCGTAATTCGATGATTCGAATTTGATTAAATTTCATGAAATTGAAACTGGAAAATATTTAAAATCAAGTTTTAAATGTGTTGAAAAATTATTTTATTGATGAGCAGTTATTTTTAACAAAATTTCTAATATATTTATTTTCTTATATTCGGATGCAGCTTTGATGATTTAGCTGCATGCTTCATAGTATGGTGGATTATTTTTAAATATGAATTGATTGCACAATACTTGAAACAGGACACAGAGTTGATCACTATATAATTGCATACATTTGAAAATAAATTCGGCAGTTAAAATGATTTAGGTTGTGTACTTCACCTCAGCATGATGCACTATTTTTAAATATTATTTAATTGCAAGCTTCTTGAAACAGGAAGAAGAGTTTATTATGATTTAACTTTATACGTTTTAACAATGAAGATAGCAAAAATGATTCCTGAAATTTAAAGATTCCTGCATAAAGATATGTATTGATGTTTCTGATAAAACCACAAAGCATTTTTACAACTTCTCAAAAAACTACCAAGCTCAAAATTTTCAATTTTACAGAACTGTTGTGGACTTAGCTTTTTGTTATTCAAAGACATGACCACAATTTTAATTAAACACTCCCATTATTATGTCTTTACGAAGTTTAACCGCCAAATGATTTTTTTTTGAAAAAATAAAAAACATTCGTACATATTTTTGCATTTCATTTTAATTTACAAAACATAACGATTCAACTCGTTAATAATTGTTCAGTTTCAGCATTTCTAAGTAACGTCTAATAGAAATATTATAATATAAACTGTAAATAAATAAACATTATGAATTATAAATTAAATTCGCATTTCCTTTTAATTTACAAAACATAACGATTCAACGCGTTAATAATTGTTCAGTTTCAGCATTTGTAAGGAACGTCTAATAGAAATGTTATAATATAAACTGTAAATAAAAATACATTTTTGAAAACTGTTCACAAATTTTACTAATGAACCCACAATGTTTTATTAAATAGTATGATAAGAACTGAAAATATTGTGTCACTGACACGCAAAAAATCTGTCAATTTAACGATCCTCCTTAGAGATCTTGGAGCAACAGCTTTTATTTATTACACTTCACTAATTACTTTAATTAATATTTTAAAGGGCTAATTACCTATATCATTATATTGGAAATATATCAATGTTGACATATAAGTTTAGGAATCACCTTCAACAAAATTCGACTCAAAAATGAAGATATTTAGTCAACATAGGTTTCTTCATGCAAGGCGGCTAGTTTGGAAGAAATTCTGAAAGACTAATTTAAATTTGTAATTGAAAAAAATATGTGTGTAACTTGTGTTTAAAAAATCATTCTATTTTATGCTTGGACGCATCATTTCTTGATTCATAAAAATAAAGTTATTGGTTTCTGTAAGGAAGACATCTGATAAATAATTCATACCACGGTATGGAACTGAATTATTTATGAACGGAAGTGCAATAAATATCTTGTTTATATACTTTTGCACCTATTTGTGTCTACTCACAGGAATTAACATTCTTGAAAGAAAGTGTTGAAAAATGGAATTCCGTATAACAAAAGTTTTAATTCACTGCCAATTTATTATTATTTTTCTTCATGATGCGTCATGAAAAGTTTTTGGCAACTTAAATATGTCTTTTTGTTTGATAGGTCATGTACTGCATATGATTAGTATCCAAAATGCAAGTTTACAGAAGGTTATGGTATAGTTTTATCTACAAAAGTGTATTTCCATATTCAATTATTTTTTGCCTTTTATTGTTGTGATTTTGTTGCAGATAAAAACTTGAATTTGTTTTTGTTTCTAATGGCAAAATTGTAAGACAACTGCAGATACAAAAGAGCAACTGGAATAAGAATATGAACAAATAGACAAAGATACAAAAAATATACATGAATGGAAAGTCTTCTGTAGCAAAAATCTATACAGTGGACTATCTGAGCATTCTCTAATGTGAACACCCCGATATTCTGAACACATTTTGATGGTCCCGGCGAAACTCCATAAACTTAGCATAGGCTGAACTCTCTGTACTCCGAACATCCTATAATATGAGCACCCCAGAATTCTGAACGCCATTTTTAAGCTTGTTATATTATTATCTCTCTATATACTGAACAAGTTCAAAATAGGTGCTCAGGAATTCCCATGAATGAACACAATTATTGAAGGGTATTAAAGGGAAGATGAAGAGATGAAGAAGAGTAATTAATTTCCAAGATATTACTGCATCACATGAAATCATTTAGCTGAGCAGTATGAGCATGAAAGTTCTGCCACTGAACTATATTTCAAAAATCCAACCATTGTATTCAGTTACATTCAATATCTTTAAAGTATGATCACCTGAAAGCAAAATGCGGCTGAGAATCACCCGGAAGCATTTTCGCCCGGATGATAACTCGTACCTTGCAAAAAAATATACAATACAAAAACAGATTAAAAATATTGTCTTTTTTTCAGTTATTGTATCGATAGCTGTATTGTAATATTTTATTGTTTAATGAAACGTTCATTTTTTAAAATGAAAAAATAAATAAATAAATAAATGCATGAGTCAAGGTCCTACTGTGTTGAATTAGACGTTGCACTACCCACCGATCCAACATTCAGCACCTCTATCTTAGTAACTGGTATAGCTCACTTTACTAAGTACTGAACATAGTCCACTAACACTGAACACCTCCATGATCTGGACGCTTTTGTTCGGTTCCATGATTGTTCAGAATAGAGAGAGTCCACTGTGATTCTAAAAGCCTCCTGGCCTCCCATTAGCCGTCCGCAAGAGAGCGTTTGGAAAGAGCAAGGTAAATGAAGAGATGGTCAGCATCCATGATCCGACCCAGACCACAAGGACTGCAGAAAGGACTTAAAATAATTCGAAAACGATGAAGGTATTTTGGGAGACAACAATGCCAGTGACGAGCCTAAACTGAGCCACGAAAGGAAGGGGCAAGTGAAAATGCTTAAAGCCGTAGATCTCTTAGTCATAAAAAACTTGAAATAATAAAACAAATATATTTCCGGAATTTTTTTTAAGGTCTCAGTACTTTACCTGATGTAAAGTGTAATGTTCACACGTGATTTCAGAGTCTATGGAACTTTGAATGATTTTAGAATCAAGTGAACATCTAGAGTACTTCGGTGTGAATTTCTTGAAAGTAGTCAGCATTTTACAGTACTTAGCACCAACATAAATTGTATATTCTCCCGTTCATTACAAGTATTTTCAAGTGTTTCGAAGTTGCGAAGTTATGTACAACGACTGATATTTTTTAGAGAAAAAAAAGCTTACTCTTAACAAATGCTGTGATTAGTAAAATTCGAACTACTGATTTTTTTTTTCTACCACATTCTCATCTAACGGTCAGAATCTAAATTAAAGTTTTAGACAAAAATCAAACAACGGCTTGTTTTTAATAAAGGATGCTTAAGTATTTTTTAAAAATTCTTGTACCTACGAAAAATTGGGATTAAATAGTGTATTTTGTTTTCTGTGCCCTGGCCTTACCTTTTGCTTGATGGGTAAAACTGAAACAATTTCTTTCATAAAGTTTCTTCTCGTTCTTCGTTGAATTCAAAATCATAGAAAAATTGAACTATACAGGAAGGACCTCTCACTGGAAAACATCAGTAAGGTTTTCAGCAATAAGTGACTGTTTTCTATTTGAAGTATGCTATTTTGAGAAATTGTATAATCTCATACTTTACGTAAACATAGTTGTGCCACAGGCAAATAGGCAACACGTTATGAAAACCTTTCAAAGTAATCAAATTAACGGATAATCAATGTGGGCCAACGCAGATGAAAACAAATGAAATTGTTAGAATTATACTCACAGAACAATATTTTATCTTTTGAGTCAGCTATTAATAAATGGAAACTTAAACATATGCTTGAGCTAAGGTCAATTCTGAACAATAAAAACTACAGAGAAAACCTGACGATGTAGGGGAATTTGGAGCAAAGTGAATTAGCTGCGCAAAGTGAAATACAGTCAATTCGCAATAACTCGAACCTAAAGTGACCAACGAAAAACTTCGACTTACCGGAAGTTCAACTAATCACTAATTTTAGTTTTCAATATTTTAATATTAAAAACCATCGAATATTTTAATCAGAGCCGTATACAAGGGGGACGGGTGAAAAGTTCGGTTTGACATTTAAATGTTCGTTTATATTTAAAAATTTCCAAAAAATATTGTTCCAAAACTCAAGTTTCTGTCATATGTATATTAATTGCATTAAACGCTTTCATAAAAGACAACCCCACGACTTGAACATAAGCACAACTTTCTTTATAGTTCGTAAGCTCTGCATGAAAGTTTTTAAACCTTCCCCGAAATTATTTTCTGGTTTCGTCCCTGATTTTAATTAATGTTTAATATTTGACGAACTTACAGAACTTAAACGTTTATAAGTACAATATGAACAGTTAAATCAGAGAAAAAAATCAAAAGCATGGTTTTGATTTAGATACTGCTGGAACCACTTGAATAGAGCTGATTCTACTTCAGGAAAGGTGCACATTTTCATTCGTTTCAAATTCGGATTCATGGATTCTACCGCTTTAGAAGTTTCTCTTTTTCTTTTAATACACTGACAGAGTACTCGCTCAGACATCTTTAATAGTAAAGAAAGCTCACTCTATCTCTCAGGAACTTATTAGCAAATGATCGAACTAAAGAATGAAGGGGAACGCATCTTAACATAGGTCAGCCTTTAAAGGTGCAGTCAGTACCAGACTTGACAACTTGACAGCTTAAAAGCAAATTTGCAATCCAGCGACATGTCAAAGTGTAAACAGTACAAAACGACAAAAGAAAACAAGTTAACTCATTTCTGCATGTGTAAATCCTTTATCGCACATTGGCTCAACAGGTGCTCTTCTTTGGCTCTTCTTGCTTTTAGAGGTCTATTGTGCAGGAATTGCAATTGAAGGTGGAAATTTTTTTCTCTCGTAGTCAATTGTTTTTTTTTTTTTTTTCGTTCTTTCAAAATTAATTTCGAGTCATGTTGAAAAAACAAAAAAAAAAAAAAAAAAAAAAAAAAAACCCCTTCGAGTTAAAGAAAGTTAACTTTGAGATATTGGAAATAACTAGCATTGAATTAAAGACAATGGGGTCGGGACTTAGTAAAAACTTCAAGTTGTAGTAATATTTAAGTTATCGGACTTCGAGTTATCGCGAATTGACTGTATTTACTGTTTGCCATCTGTCTGCTAATACTTTAACTATGTAGTAACACAAGTAGTCTACTCAGCAAAATATTACCTCGGAAGATCAAAGGATATGATAATATGTAAGCATTTTCAAAAACTAGTACTTATATTGCAAATTTGTTTCTAAGTCAAAAATTATTTTTGAATCAAGTTCTTGTTATTAGCATTTAAACGCGAAACTGCAGTTCTCGGCTGGAATGACTGAGCTGGATGTGTATTTCATGTATTTCTAGCTTAGTCCTGACTATAGGGCTGTAACTTACTGAAAATTTGACGTAGTATTTATTTATTTATTTAATATTAAAATTATTTATATTTGAAACGTTTTTCAGTAAGTCAAGTGCATGCAGTGCAAATTGGACGGGTTAAAATAAAATAGTCCATTTCATTTACATATTCAATCATTTATTAAATTACATAGGCACTCATTTATTAAGAACCTCATTTTCACTCCTTCGTTTAATAATTCAATTGCTTATTCATTCATTCACCTATGTTCTTATTCATTCTCTCTCTATTTTATTCAATCATTTATTTTCTCATATATTAATTTACTTATTTATTAATTTATTCGTTTATTGTTACATACCTATTCATTTATTCATTCATTCTTTTATTTACTTATTCATTTTATCAAAAATATTTTCAATAATCAAATTAAAAAATTTTGTTAGAAACATATTTCATTTTACACTTTGCAACATGAAAAAAGAAAGTGAAAATTTTCTACTGTTCTTTGAAGATACAAATTTATTGCCAAAAGTACAAAGTAAAGGTCCAATGCAAGTTTTATTATTAAAAACATCAGTCTATCTTTATGTATTGTAATTTAAAAAGGAATATCAAATTTGTTCACTTTAAAAAAGGTAAGTTATTTTAACTTTTTCACTTTGCCTCGCATTCCCCTACATAATTAGACTCGTCACATCTGTTTGTACCAGCCTCTTCTAATACGATAATATTTTGTTTTATTCAAGTATTGGCCAACAAGTGTAAATTGATGATGAGTGGTCAGTGATTATTGAGTGCAACACATAAGGATGATGTATGACTGAGTATAACACGATATGATAACTGAGGGCTTAAGACATCACAGGGTATGATTAAAAAGTTTCAAGACAGATCTCAGAACGAGAAATTTATTGGACATTTAAATACAGAAGACTAAAATTATTCAAAATATGATCCTTCAGCATCAACACAGCGCTTCCAGCTAGTCTTCCATTGTTCATAGCCCTTCCGGAAGTCCTCGGCCGACATGCTGTCAAGGACTCTCGTCGAAGCCTGATGGACGGGTTTTTTCCATCGATGTAGTCGAATCGCTTCTTTCTTATGCCTGTCTACCTAAAGTCACTTGGAGCCTTAAGTCAGGACTGTAGTGTGGTTATCCTTACTAATTAGCATTGCATATTGCATTGCATCCCGAAGACCTCCGGCCCCCGCCTACCGCGTTTGCATTTTACCAGTTTTAGACGTCCGAAATGACTTGGGCAAATGGGGCTACAGAGCAAGGTATTTGAAAATGACAGGGACGGGTACAACTCACAAGCTATATTTTTACTTAATATTATTGAAATATATTTTTTGAAAGTTTTTTTGAATACCTTTCAAAACTTAAAGCAAAAAATGCGGTTGTCTCATTTTATAAAATACGACTTGACTATGTAACTATGTATAAATGGTAGTATCTGCTAACGAAGAAAATAGTTGCGTTAGTAGGCTGAGATACGAACATAAATTTCTCAACGCAACCATAAATCTGCTAATCTTATTAGATCGATCTTGACATTTTCTCTTGAGAAAGCCCTCTCTAAATAATTCATCATCTGACTTTAACAACATCTTGAATAATTCATCCATCATATAACAAGTAAACATGTTGCTCTTCCCAATGGACCTTTTCTTTTGGTGCAAAACATGACACAAAGCTTAATATCAGCTTTGGACTTATATTAGGGGTAAAAAAATACCCCAATTAAGCTTAGTATTTATAACGAACTACAAAAACGTGATATAGTGCATTAATATTCGATCGCTTTTGCCAACACATTGCAAATATTTTCAGGTTGATAAATTTTTTCATTAAGAATTAATTGCATTCTTAGTGATTAAAATTATTTTTGTGCTAATTGTACAGTTGCAGTACAGTTGGCTGTACTATATACGCGTTAATAACCAAAATCATATACAGATGATTCTTTCTATGAGAGCAAGAAAACCGCAGTAGGTGTCGAACCTTCCTTTTATTGTGATATAGTTTCGAAATCAGAAAAAGTATGAGGAAAGAAAATGTTTTTTGGGAACATGAGAGCATTGCAGTTACAGTGAATGATGACTTTCGCACTGACTACAATTGAACGAGTTTAGGATGGCGAGGAAAATTGGCAAATGAAAATTGCACACAATTTTTTCAAGGATGTAAGGAAGACTTTTTACTATGCTAAGCAACTGGTCAACGGAGCACACTTTTCATTACTTATCTTCATTTTATGCACAGGAAAATAAATGCACAGCAAAACATTCTCCCAGAACATTCTTGTTAAATAACAAAAATCATTGACAGGTGATTCTTCCGATGACTGTGATGAAACCACAATGCATGCAAGGGCGGATACATATTATCATTTCATAGGGGGGGGGGATGTCAAGCTGAAGAATATAGAACTTCGGGTCCGAAAAGTTTCTAAAACTGCTCGAGTGTCAATAAAAATCACTAATCGGCCAGGAATAAGGTCCCTAGTGGGGCATAAACGTTACACGTTCATTCCAAAGAATTGAAAAGAAATAGTATTTTGAATGTTTACTTTTAAAAATAATTAATAAATTGAAAAAAAAAATACTGTGATCATTTACATTTTATGAGCAATATTGTTTAGGGGGTTATGACTCCCACGACCCTCCCCCTGTATCCGCCCCTGAATACATATTGATTGTTTATTTTATCGTGATACTGTTAAGGACTCAGAAAAAGCATGAGGGTGGATACAATATGGAACATGTCAGGATTTCTTGGTGGAAGAAGATAACAATTTTAATAATACTCATATATATATATAATAGCCAATGATCGAGTAACGCTCCTGACGTCTTCAACAAGGAAACGCGTGCCACGGCATGATAATTGGATAAATTGTTTTAGTAATGTTGAAAATGCAGGGAAAGGCTTTATTGTAACAAGGCTGAAATGGACTAAATAACGGTTTTACTGGTAAGACTGTCATTTCAGGGAATGAAGAAACGAAAAAGGGGTTAACAATAAACACTATTTACTGGAGTTTAGGGTTAATCCACTGGAGTTGGGGTTAAAACTTCACCTATCAAAATATCATCAAAGAGGCAATTGCTTCGTTCAAATATAGAAGCAATTTTCAACCGTCATATCTAGGTGGGCGATTTTCTAGTTTTGTAAATACAGTCGAACCTCATTATTGCGATACCCGGATTTCAGGACACTCTGGAAGTCACGTCACTTTTCAAAGTTTCAAACTCATGTTATATAATCTCAATGTTAACTGGTTCCGGATTTTACGACAGTTAAATAGTGAAACTCCGGTTACGAAGACACTTTTGGCTGCTTGCACAGGATTGAATTTTTCTCTACAAGTGAAATATTTCGGCAAAATAATGAAAACACCTTGGAAAGTTTATTGTTGGAATTCCAGACTGACAAGAAATAAGACACATGTGCCATTATTAAACACGCACGCCATCTCAAGAATGGCTAGGAGCGAGTAAGATAAGTTCTGAAAGCTGTAAATTTCAAACTTTGACAAGAAGGACAAACGAAATAAATGCAAAGCAGGTGCATTTTAATACTGAACTAGGGAAGCAGCAGGAGAAGAGAAAGACCATAGCTGTAGGTGGTCACTGAAAGCTTCTCCCATGAGAGACAAAGAGATTAGAGCTACTCAATAGATTGAAAAGGAACAAACAACTTTAGAGTGGAGAAAAGAATTAGAAAGCGTTTTTCCCCTTACGAAAGGTGGGGTTTAGTTGCCAAGATCTAATCAAATTGTGGTCAAAAGTGAAGTTTCCTGCTTGATTTCTTTCTAGCTGATAATTTCAAAAAAATCCTTTTTCAACAATCAACTTCGTGGAAAGTAGGAGCATTAATATCATTCAAAAACGAAGCTAACCTTTTTCAGAAAATATTTTAGAATGCAAAAAAAAAAAAAAAAAAAAAAAAAAAGATGCATTTTCTTTTTTTTTATAATTTTAGTTTTACCCACCAATCAATAATTCAAAACAACATTAGTGAAATCAAAATAAAAACATAAAATTACTAATTTCTTTACTAAATCTGTAAGTTTAGTATAAACCTATGCTTGATTAAGAATTTGTAATTTATTCCGGTTATGACGTCACTCCGAGAAAACTTTGTTGACAGTCCCAAAGGTGACGTGATAACGAGGTTCGACTGTAATAATAAAAAATTCTGCCATAAATTTAGAGTAAGTATGCTAAAAATATATATAAATTATCTGACCACGTGTAGTGGTAGGTTCGGGAGACCTTGGATGGTAGTGCGTTTGGCGAGCGGTTGTATTTACCAAAGAACAATATTTTTTTTTTCACATGATAATGGAAATTACATTACAAAGGGAGAACTTTTGGCATTTTTTAACGAGAAAAATGTAACCCGTTCTTGCTTGTTAAGAGGATGTATAAAAACAAGCAAAAGCATTAAAGCTGTTGTTTAAGCTATTTGTAAAAAACAGTGATAGTGCTACATGCGTATTATAAACCGAAAGCAACAAACTCGTTAGTACGAACATGCATGCTTATGTTTTATAGCTGAAGTGTTCACAGGACCCTTCAATAATAAGTGTGTAAAAATGAACAGAGAAAAATTATTTACTTTTTCTTCAAAAGCGTCAGTTTTCTCTCCTTTTTTTCCCTTCTTTTATTTTTTATGACATTAAATGAATATGGTTTTTCATATATGCTAATTTATATTGAAATTATAAAGCATGCTTGAAAAGGACTTTGTTTGCACCTTAGTTTGATAGTAATTTTTAGCAGTTCCATTTACGCTCATAAAATTATTTTTTTTCTGGGAATGTTATTCAAGTACGTTTATTCAAGAATTGTCTTAATTTCATTATACTCTTAAGCGAAAAAAAAAAATCTTAACTTCTTGAAGTCTTTCCTCTTTTTATCTTTTTAAACTATTCCTGAATATAATTTTAAATACGACAGCGACGTGCAATTTGCTTCCGTATTCGAACACTTTAGTTTACCTGGATATTCTTTGAGTTTAATTCCCTTTGAAGTAAATATTTACTTTATTTTGAATGGCTCTCAATCATTGCGTATTGGGAAAAGAGAAACTTTGTTTGCTTACTTTAAAACAATTTTTGGTTTGTAAGATGCAGTTTCTATGACTGTGTAAACAACTGAGCTTTTCCTTAGATGGAAGGTATAAGAGATAGTTCAATAGATGTTGCCACTTTATTGGACGAAGAAGGCTGGAGATCACTTTGCATACTAGAAAAGAAATAAGAAAGTAATCAAATATTCTTTTAAAGTAGTAGCAAGCGAATACGCTGAGTCTAACGAAATATTCTCCATTCTAAAATCTCTCTCATATTGATTTGTTCCCTAGAATTATGAGAAACTATTGAATTATTTCGTTTCGAGATCGTAATTTGATTTTTAGTATTCCCAACGAATTATATCGAACGATACTTAATTCCACTTTTTTTAAACATATATCACATGTAATTCTTTTATTCTTTTGAAGACGTATTTTACAAGGATCAATATGTAAAAGTTTCAATATAGTGCAGGTATCAGTGTAGTATTGGTAGCTTTGTAGATTAGAGTAAAATATGTTTTGAGATTTGCTTTTTTAAGTGGTTTCATTTTGCTAGGAATCAGTTTGTCTAATTGAATATTTTTGAAGGGAACAGATATGTACGGAGGCTGGTTTTTGTTTCAAACTCGGATATGTAAAAAAGGAAAGGTTTCACCAAAGTTAATGTGCAATAAATGTAATTATATATTTCTCTACATAATTGCCTTAAAGGTTAAGGCATTTGTCATATCTGTGAACAAGCTTTGAAATACCCCATTCAGAAAATGTTGCCGTCCGTCGTTTGATATGAGCTGTGGTGATTTCTGTGAGCTATTGGCCATTTTAAAGACGTTGCCCCCAAGGTAACTTCTTTCCTTTATAATTCTCTTACGATGAAACTTTAATTTTTTTCAACCTCTTGGTCACCTCATTGACGAAGGTCGTCTGTAGCTACTGACTTTGCGTCCTTGACTCTCTTCATCTTGTACATCAATTCGGCCATCTTCGGACTTCCGAC